>NC_135356.1:32866267-32924411 GCF_051622035.1 Arctopsyche grandis | reverse complement strand
GTACTCTTCGTATATATTTTTAAATTTTTACACACATAAGTGTAAGTTCGATGAACTCCAAACCTAATCCGCCTACTGTATTCGCTACAAAAGACAAACCGTCGGCAATGTTATCTGGAAATTCCAATGCAAATACCAAACGAGAAGCTCATGTGGGAACATTTTGAAAGCCCAACCAAATGAACATCAAGTTTGAAAGCGAATATTCCATTTGCATTCACTTAAAAGAAATCAATTCCGACGGTTCGAACATTTAAAAACTGAGAATTTACTGCTAGCGAGCAAATCAAGGGAGCTGCTGTAAAATTAGCGGATTTCGGTTTGGCAATTGAAGTTCAGGGTGATCAGCAAGCCTTGTTTGGCTCTGCTAGAACTCCTGACTATCTATCGCGAGAGGGTCTTAAGAATGAACTGTACGGAAAGCCAGAAGATATTTGGGCTTGCGGAGTAATTTATATATTTTATAATTGTCGGCTATCCTCCGTTTTTGGATGAGGAGCAACATCGATTATACAACCAGATAAAAGCCGGAGCCGGTATTACCGATGCTGGGGATGACGATAGTCCAAGTTGGTAATTGAGCCTACATATGCATACATAAATATGTACCTACATACATGTGTACTCTTCGTATATATTTTTAAATTTTTACACACATAAGTGTAAGTTCGATGAACTCCAAACCTAATCCGCCTACTGTATTCGCTACAAAAGACAAACCGTCGGCAATGTTATCTGGAAATTCCAATGCAAATACCAAACGAGAAGCTCATGTGGGAACATTTTGAAAGCCCAACCAAATGAACATCAAGTTTGAAAGCGAATATTCCATTTGCATTCACTTAAAAAGAAATCAATTCCGACGGTTCGAACATTTAAAAACTGAGAATTTACTGCTAGCGAGCAATCAAGGGAGCTGCTGTAAAATTAGCGGATTTCGGTTTGGCAATTGAAGTTCAGGGTGATCAGCAAGCCTTGTTTGGCTCTGCTAGAACTCCTGACTATCTATCGCGAGAGGTCTTAAGAATGAACTGTACGGAAAGCCAGAAGATATTTGGGCTTGCGGAGTAATTTTATATATTTTATAATTGTCGGCTATCCTCCGTTTTTGGATGAGGAGCAACATCGATTATACAACCAGATAAAAGCCGGAGCCGGTATTACCGATGCTGGGATGACGATAGTCCAAGTTGGTAATTGAGCCTACATATGCATACATAAATATGTACCTACATACATGTGTACTCTTCGTATATATTTTTAAATTTTTACACACATAAGTGTAAGTTCGATGAACTCCAAACCTAATCCGCCTACTGTATTCGCTACAAAAGACAAACCGTCGGCAATGTTATCTGGAAATTCCAATGCAAATACCAAACGAGAAGCTCATGTGGGAACATTTTGAAAGCCCAACCAAATGAACATCAAGTTTGAAAGCGAATATTCCATTTGCATTCACTTAAAAAGAAATCAATTCCGACGGTTCGAACATTTAAAAACTGAGAATTTACTGCTAGCGAGCAAATCAAGGGAGCTGCTGTAAAATTAGCGGATTTCGTTTGGCAATTGAAGTTCAGGGTGATCAGCAAGCCTTGTTTGGCTCTGCTAGAACTCCTGACTATCTATCGCGAGAGGGTCTTAAGAATGAACTGTACGGAAAGCCAGAAGATATTTGGGCTTGCGGAGTATTTTATATATTTTATAATTGTCGGCTATCCTCCGTTTTTGATGAGGAGCAACATCGATTATACAACCAGATAAAAGCCGGAGCCGGTATTACCGATGCTGGGGATGACGATAGTCCAAGTTGGTAATTGAGCCTACATATGCATACATAAATATGTACCTACATACATGTGTACTCTTCGTATATATTTTTAAATTTTTACACACATAAGTGTAAGTTCGATGAACTCCAAACCTAATCCGCCTACTGTATTCGCTACAAAAGACAAACCGTCGGCAATGTTATCTGGAAATTCCAATGCAAATACCAAACGAGAAGCTCATGTGGGAACATTTTGAAAGCCCAACCAAATGAACATCAAGTTTGAAAGCGAATATTCCATTTGCATTCACTTAAAAAGAAATCAATTCCGACGGTTCGAACATTTAAAAACTGAGAATTTACTGCTAGCGAGCAAATCAAGGGAGCTGCTGTAAAATTAGCGGATTTCGGTTTGGCAATTGAAGTTCAGGGTGATCAGCAAGCCTTGTTTGGCTCTGCTAGAACTCCTGACTATCTATCGCGAGAGGGTCTTAAGAATGAACTGTACGGAAAGCCAGAAGATATTTGGGCTTGCGGAGTAATTTTATATATTTTATAATTGTCGGCTATCCTCCGTTTTTGGATGAGGAGCAACATCGATTATACAACCAGATAAAAGCCGGAGCCGGTATTACCGATGCTGGGGATGACGATAGTCCAAGTTGTATTGAGCCTACATATGCATACATAAATATGTACCTACATACATGTGTACTCTTCGTATATATTTTTAAATTTTTACACACATAAGTGTAAGTTCGATGAACTCCAAACCTAATCCGCCTACTGTATTCGCTACAAAAGACAAACCGTCGGCAATGTTATCTGGAAATTCCAATGCAAATACCAAACGAGAAGCTCATGTGGGAACATTTTGAAAGCCCAACCAAATGAACATCAAGTTTGAAAGCGAATATTCCATTTGCATTCACTTAAAAAGAAATCAATTCGACGGTTCGAACATTTAAAAACTGAGAATTACTGCTAGCGAGCAAATCAAGGGAGCTGCTGTAAAATTAGCGGATTTCGGTTTGGCAATTGAAGTTCAGGGTGATCAGCAAGCCTTGTTTGGCTCTGCTAGAACTCCTGACTATCTATCGCGAGAGGGTCTTAAGAATGAACTGTACGGAAAGCCAGAAGATATTTGGGCTTGCGGAGTAATTTTATATATTTTATAATTGTCGGCTATCCTCCGTTTTTGGATGAGGAGCAACATCGATTATACAACCAGATAAAAGCCGGAGCCGGTATTACCGATGCTGGGGATGACGATAGTCCAAGTTGGTAATTGAGCCTACATATGCATACATAAATATGTACCTACATACATGTGTACTCTTCGTATATATTTTTAAATTTTTACACACATAAGTGTAAGTTCGATGAACTCCAAACCTAATCCGCCTACTGTATTCGCTACAAAAGACAAACCGTCGGCAATGTTATCTGGAAATTCCAATGCAAATACCAAACGAGAAGCTCATGTGGGAACATTTTGAAAGCCCAACCAAATGAACATCAAGTTTGAAAGCGAATATTCCATTTGCATTCACTTAAAAAGAAATCAATTCCGACGGTTCGAACATTTAAAAACTGAGAATTTACTGCTAGCGAGCAAATCAAGGGAGCTGCTGTAAAATTAGCGGATTTCGGTTTGGCAATTGAAGTTCAGGGTGATCAGCAAGCCTTGTTTGGCTCTGCTAGAACTCCTGACTATCTATCGCGAGAGGGTCTTAAGAATGAACTGTACGGAAAGCCAGAAGATATTTGGGCTTGCGGAGTAATTTTATATATTTTATAATTGTCGGCTATCCTCCGTTTTTGGATGAGGAGCAACATCGATTATACAACCAGATAAAAGCCGGAGCCGGTATTACCGATGCTGGGGATGACGATAGTCCAAGTTGGTAATTGAGCCTACATATGCATACATAAATATGTACCTACATACATGTGTACTCTTCGTATATATTTTTAAATTTTTACACACATAAGTGTAAGTTCGATGAACTCCAAACCTAATCCGCCTACTGTATTCGCTACAAAAGACAAACCGTCGGCAATGTTATCTGAAATTCCAATGCAAATACCAAACGAGAAGCTCATGTGGGAACATTTTGAAAGCCCAACCAAATGAACATCAAGTTTGAAAGCGAATATTCCATTTGCATTCACTTAAAAGAAATCAATTCCGACGGTTCGAACATTTAAAAACTGAGAATTTACTGCTAGCGAGCAAATCAAGGGAGCTGCTGTAAAATTAGCGGATTTCGGTTTGGCAATTGAAGTTCAGGGTGATCAGCAAGCCTTGTTTGGCTCTGCTAGAACTCCTGACTATCTATCGCGAGAGGGTCTTAAGAATGAACTGTACGGAAAGCCAGAAGATATTTGGGCTTGCGGAGTAAATTTTATATATTTTATAATTGTCGGCTATCCTCCGTTTTTGGATGAGGAGCAACATCGATTATACAACCAGATAAAAGCCGGAGCCGGTATTACCGATGCTGGGATGACGATAGTCCAAGTTGGTAATTGAGCCTACATATGCATACATAAATATGTACCTACATACATGTGTACTCTTCGTATATATTTTTAAATTTTTACACACATAAGTGTAAGTTCGATGAACTCCAAACCTAATCCGCCTACTGTATTCGCTACAAAAGACAAACCGTCGGCAATGTTATCTGGAAATTCCAATGCAAATACCAAACGAGAAGCTCATGTGGGAACATTTTGAAAGCCCAACCAAATGAACATCAAGTTTGAAAGCGAATATTCCATTTGCATTCACTTAAAAAGAAATCAATTCCGACGGTTCGAACATTTAAAAACTGAGAATTTACTGCTAGCGAGCAAATCAAGGGAGCTGCTGTAAAATTAGCGGATTTCGGTTTGGCAATTGAAGTTCAGGGTGATCAGCAAGCCTTGTTTGGCTCTGCTAGAACTCCTGACTATCTATCGCGAGAGGGTCTTAAGAATGAACTGTACGGAAAGCCAGAAGATATTTGGGCTTGCGGAGTAATTTTATATATTTTATAATTGTCGGCTATCCTCCGTTTTTGGATGAGGAGCAACATCGATTATACAACCAGATAAAAGCCGGAGCCGGTATTACCGATGCTGGGGATGACGATAGTCCAAGTTGGTAATTGAGCTACATATGCATACATAAATATGTACCTACATACATGTGTACTCTTCGTATATATTTTTAAATTTTTACACACATAAGTGTAAGTTCGATGAACTCCAAACCTAATCCGCCTACTGTATTCGCTACAAAAGACAAACCGTCGGCAATGTTATCTGGAAATTCCAATGCAAATACCAAACGAGAAGCTCATGTGGGAACATTTTGAAAGCCCAAACCAAATGAACATCAAGTTTGAAAGCGAATATTCCATTTGCATTCACTTAAAAAGAAATCAATTCCGACGGTTCGAACATTTAAAAACTGAGAATTTACTGCTAGCGAGCAAATCAAGGGAGCTGCTGTAAAATTAGCGGATTTCGGTTTGGCAATTGAAGTTCAGGGTGATCAGCAAGCCTTGTTTGGCTCTGCTAGAACTCCTGACTATCTATCGCGAGAGGGTCTTAAGAATGAACTGTACGGAAAGCCAGAAGATATTTGGGCTTGCGGAGTAATTTTATATATTTTATAATTGTCGGCTATCCTCCGTTTTTGGATGAGGAGCAACATCGATTATACAACCAGATAAAAGCCGGAGCCGGTATTACCGATGCTGGGGATGACGATAGTCCAAGTTGGTAATTGAGCCTACATATGCATACATAAATATGTACCTACATACATGTGTACTCTTCGTATATATTTTTAAATTTTTACACACATAAGTGTAAGTTCGATGAACTCCAAACCTAATCCGCCTACTGTATTCGCTACAAAAGACAAACCGTCGGCAATGTTATCTGGAAATTCCAATGCAAATACCAAACGAGAAGCTCATGTGGGAACATTTTGAAAGCCCAACCAATGAACATCAAGTTTGAAAGCGAATATTCCATTTGCATTCACTTAAAAAGAAATCAATTCCGACGGTTCGAACATTTAAAAACTGAGAATTTACTGCTAGCGAGCAAATCAAGGGAGCTGCTGTAAAATTAGCGGATTTCGGTTTGGCAATTGAAGTTCAGGGTGATCAGCAAGCCTTGTTTGGCTCTGCTAGAACTCCTGACTATCTATCGCGAGAGGGTCTTAAGAATGAACTGTACGGAAAGCCAGAAGATATTTGGGCTTGCGGAGTAATTTTATATATTTTATAATTGTCGGCTATCCTCCGTTTTTGGATGAGGAGCAACATCGATTATACAACCAGATAAAAGCCGGAGCCGGTATTACCGATGCTGGGGATGACGATAGTCCAAGTTGGTAATTGAGCCTACATATGCATACATAAATATGTACCTACATACATGTGTACTCTTCGTATATATTTTTAAATTTTTACACACATAAGTGTAAGTTCGATGAACTCCAAACCTAATCCGCCTACTGTATTCGCTACAAAAGACAAACCGTCGGCAATGTTATCTGGAAATTCCAATGCAAATACCAAACGAGAAGCTCATGTGGGAACATTTTGAAAGCCCAACCAAATGAACATCAAGTTTGAAAGCGAATATTCCATTTGCATTCACTTAAAAAGAAATCAATTCCGACGGTTCGAACATTTAAAAACTGAGAATTTACTGCTAGCGAGCAAATCAAGGGAGCTGCTGTAAAATTAGCGGATTTCGGTTTGGCAATTGAAGTTCAGGGGTGATCAGCAAGCCTTGTTTGGCTCTGCTAGAACTCCTGACTATCTATCGCGAGAGGGTCTTAAGAATGAACTGTACGGAAAGCCAGAAGATATTTGGGCTTGCGGAGTAATTTTATATATTTTATAATTGTCGGCTATCCTCCGTTTTTGGATGAGGAGCAACATCGATTATACAACCAGATAAAAGCCGGAGCCGGTATTACCGATGCTGGGGATGACGATAGTCCAAGTTGGTAATTGAGCCTACATATGCATACATAAATATGTACCTACATACATGTGTACTCTTCGTATATATTTTTAAATTTTTACACACATAAGTGTAAGTTCGATGAACTCCAAACCTAATCCGCCTACTGTATTCGCTACAAAAGACAAACCGTCGGCAATGTTATCTGGAAATTCCAATGCAAATACCAAACGAGAAGCTCATGTGGGAACATTTTGAAAGCCCAACCAAATGAACATCAAGTTGAAAGCGAATATTCCATTTGCATTCACTTAAAAAGAAATCAATTCCGACGGTTCGAACATTTAAAAACTGAGAATTTACTGCTAGCGAGCAAATCAAGGGAGCTGCTGTAAAATTAGCGGATTTCGGTTTGGCAATTGAAGTTCAGGGTGATCAGCAAGCCTTGTTTGGCTCTGCTAGAACTCCTGACTATCTATCGCGAGAGGGTCTTAAGAATGAACTGTACGGAAAGCCAGAAGATATTTGGGCTTGCGGAGTAATTTTATATATTTTATAATTGTCGGCTATCCTCCGTTTTTGGATGAGGAGCAACATCGATTATACAACCAGATAAAAGCCGGAGCCGGTATTACCGATGCTGGGGATGACGATAGTCCAAGTTGGTAATTGAGCCTACATATGCATACATAAATATGTACCTACATACATGTGTACTCTTCGTATATATTTTTAAATTTTTACACACATAAGTGTAAGTTCGATGAACTCCAAACCTAATCCGCCTACTGTATTCGCTACAAAAGACAAACCGTCGGCAATGTTATCTGGAAATTCCAATGCAAATACCAAACGAGAAGCTCATGTGGGAACATTTTGAAAGCCCAACCAAATGAACATCAAGTTTGAAAGCGAATATTCCATTTGCATTCACTTAAAAAGAAATCAATTCCGACGGTTCGAACATTTAAAAACTGAGAATTTACTGCTAGCGAGCAAATCAAGGGAGCTGCTGTAAAATTAGCGGATTTCGGTTTGGCAATTGAAGTTCAGGGTGATCAGCAAGCCTTGTTTGGCTCTGCTAGAACTCCTGACTATCTATCGCGAGAGGGTCTTAAGAATGAACTGTACGGAAAGCCAGAAGATATTTGGGCTTGCGGAGTAATTTTATATATTTTATAATTGTCGGCTATCCTCCGTTTTTGGATGAGGAGCAACATCGATTATACAACCAGATAAAAGCCGGAGCCGGTATTACCGATGCTGGGGATGACGATAGTCCAAGTTGGTAATTGAGCCTACATATGCATACATAAATATGTACCTACATACATGTGTACTCTTCGTATATATTTTTAAATTTTTACACACATAAGTGTAAGTTCGATGAACTCCAAACCTAATCCGCCTACTGTATTCGCTACAAAAGACAAACCGTCGGCAATGTTATCTGGAAATTCCAATGCAAATACCAAACGAGAAGCTCATGTGGGAACATTTTGAAAGCCCAACCAAATGAACATCAAGTTTGAAAGCGAATATTCCATTTGCATTCACTTAAAAAGAAATCAATTCCGACGGTTCGAACATTTAAAAACTGAGAATTTACTGCTAGCGAGCAAATCAAGGGAGCTGCTGTAAAATTAGCGGATTTCGGTTTGGCAATTGAAGTTCAGGGTGATCAGCAAGCCTTGTTTGGCTCTGCTAGAACTCCTGACTATCTATCGCGAGAGGGTCTTAAGAATGAACTGTACGGAAAGCCAGAAGATATTTGGGCTTGCGGAGTAATTTTATATATTTTATAATTGTCGGCTATCCTCCGTTTTTGGATGAGGAGCAACATCGATTATACAACCAGATAAAAGCCGGAGCCGGTATTACCGATGCTGGGGATGACGATAGTCCAAGTTGGTAATTGAGCCTACATATGCATACATAAATATGTACCTACATACATGTGTACTCTTCGTATATATTTTTAAATTTTTACACACATAAGTGTAAGTTCGATGAACTCCAAACCTAATCCGCCTACTGTATTCGCTACAAAAGACAAACCGTCGGCAATGTTATCTGGAAATTCCAATGCAAATACCAAACGAGAAGCTCATGTGGGAACATTTTGAAAGCCCAACCAAATGAACATCAAGTTTGAAAGCGAATATTCCATTTGCATTCACTTAAAAAGAAATCAATTCCGACGGTTCGAACATTTAAAAACTGAGAATTTACTGCTAGCGAGCAAATCAAGGGAGCTGCTGTAAAATTAGCGGATTTCGGTTTGGCAATTGAAGTTCAGGGTGATCAGCAAGCCTTGTTTGGCTCTGCTAGAACTCCTGACTATCTATCGCGAGAGGGTCTTAAGAATGAACTGTACGGAAAGCCAGAAGATATTTGGGCTTGCGGAGTAATTTTATATATTTTATAATTGTCGGCTATCCTCCGTTTTTGGATGAGGAGCAACATCGATTATACAACCAGATAAAAGCCGGAGCCGGTATTACCGATGCTGGGGATGACGATAGTCCAAGTTGGTAATTGAGCCTACATATGCATACATAAATATGTACCTACATACATGTGTACTCTTCGTATATATTTTTAAATTTTTACACACATAAGTGTAAGTTCGATGAACTCCAAACCTAATCCGCCTACTGTATTCGCTACAAAAGACAAACCGTCGGCAATGTTATCTGGAAATTCCAATGCAAATACCAAACGAGAAGCTCATGTGGGAACATTTTGAAAGCCCAACCAAATGAACATCAAGTTTGAAAGCGAATATTCCATTTGCATTCACTTAAAAAGAAATCAATTCCGACGGTTCGAACATTTAAAAACTGAGAATTTACTGCTAGCGAGCAAATCAAGGGAGCTGCTGTAAAATTAGCGGATTTCGGTTTGGCAATTGAAGTTCAGGGTGATCAGCAAGCCTTGTTTGGCTCTGCTAGAACTCCTGACTATCTATCGCGAGAGGGTCTTAAGAATGAACTGTACGGAAAGCCAGAAGATATTTGGGCTTGCGGAGTAATTTTATATATTTTATAATTGTCGGCTATCCTCCGTTTTTGGATGAGGAGCAACATCGATTATACAACCAGATAAAAGCCGGAGCCGGTATTACCGATGCTGGGGATGACGATAGTCCAAGTTGGTAATTGAGCCTACATATGCATACATAAATATGTACCTACATACATGTGTACTCTTCGTATATATTTTTAAATTTTTACACACATAAGTGTAAGTTCGATGAACTCCAAACCTAATCCGCCTACTGTATTCGCTACAAAAGACAAACCGTCGGCAATGTTATCTGGAAATTCCAATGCAAATACCAAACGAGAAGCTCATGTGGGAACATTTTGAAAGCCCAACCAAATGAACATCAAGTTTGAAAGCGAATATTCCATTTGCATTCACTTAAAAAGAAATCAATTCCGACGGTTCGAACATTTAAAAACTGAGAATTTACTGCTAGCGAGCAAATCAAGGGAGCTGCTGTAAAATTAGCGGATTTCGGTTTGGCAATTGAAGTTCAGGGTGATCAGCAAGCCTTGTTTGGCTCTGCTAGAACTCCTGACTATCTATCGCGAGAGGGTCTTAAGAATGAACTGTACGGAAAGCCAGAAGATATTTGGGCTTGCGGAGTAATTTTATATATTTTATAATTGTCGGCTATCCTCCGTTTTTGGATGAGGAGCAACATCGATTATACAACCAGATAAAAGCCGGAGCCGGTATTACCGATGCTGGGGATGACGATAGTCCAAGTTGGTAATTGAGCCTACATATGCATACATAAATATGTACCTACATACATGTGTACTCTTCGTATATATTTTTAAATTTTTACACACATAAGTGTAAGTTCGATGAACTCCAAACCTAATCCGCCTACTGTATTCGCTACAAAAGACAAACCGTCGGCAATGTTATCTGGAAATTCCAATGCAAATACCAAACGAGAAGCTCATGTGGGAACATTTTGAAAGCCCAACCAAATGAACATCAAGTTTGAAAGCGAATATTCCATTTGCATTCACTTAAAAAGAAATCAATTCCGACGGTTCGAACATTTAAAAACTGAGAATTTACTGCTAGCGAGCAAATCAAGGGAGCTGCTGTAAAATTAGCGGATTTCGGTTTGGCAATTGAAGTTCAGGGTGATCAGCAAGCCTTGTTTGGCTCTGCTAGAACTCCTGACTATCTATCGCGAGAGGGTCTTAAGAATGAACTGTACGGAAAGCCAGAAGATATTTGGGCTTGCGGAGTAATTTTATATATTTTATAATTGTCGGCTATCCTCCGTTTTTGGATGAGGAGCAACATCGATTATACAACCAGATAAAAGCCGGAGCCGGTATTACCGATGCTGGGGATGACGATAGTCCAAGTTGGTAATTGAGCCTACATATGCATACATAAATATGTACCTACATACATGTGTACTCTTCGTATATATTTTTAAATTTTTACACACATAAGTGTAAGTTCGATGAACTCCAAACCTAATCCGCCTACTGTATTCGCTACAAAAGACAAACCGTCGGCAATGTTATCTGGAAATTCCAATGCAAATACCAAACGAGAAGCTCATGTGGGAACATTTTGAAAGCCCAACCAAATGAACATCAAGTTTGAAAGCGAATATTCCATTTGCATTCACTTAAAAAGAAATCAATTCCGACGGTTCGAACATTTAAAAACTGAGAATTTACTGCTAGCGAGCAAATCAAGGGAGCTGCTGTAAAATTAGCGGATTTCGGTTTGGCAATTGAAGTTCAGGGTGATCAGCAAGCCTTGTTTGGCTCTGCTAGAACTCCTGACTATCTATCGCGAGAGGGTCTTAAGAATGAACTGTACGGAAAGCCAGAAGATATTTGGGCTTGCGGAGTAATTTTATATATTTTATAATTGTCGGCTATCCTCCGTTTTTGGATGAGGAGCAACATCGATTATACAACCAGATAAAAGCCGGAGCCGGTATTACCGATGCTGGGGATGACGATAGTCCAAGTTGGTAATTGAGCCTACATATGCATACATAAATATGTACCTACATACATGTGTACTCTTCGTATATATTTTTAAATTTTTACACACATAAGTGTAAGTTCGATGAACTCCAAACCTAATCCGCCTACTGTATTCGCTACAAAAGACAAACCGTCGGCAATGTTATCTGGAAATTCCAATGCAAATACCAAACGAGAAGCTCATGTGGGAACATTTTGAAAGCCCAACCAAATGAACATCAAGTTTGAAAGCGAATATTCCATTTGCATTCACTTAAAAAGAAATCAATTCCGACGGTTCGAACATTTAAAAACTGAGAATTTACTGCTAGCGAGCAAATCAAGGGAGCTGCTGTAAAATTAGCGGATTTCGGTTTGGCAATTGAAGTTCAGGGTGATCAGCAAGCCTTGTTTGGCTCTGCTAGAACTCCTGACTATCTATCGCGAGAGGGTCTTAAGAATGAACTGTACGGAAAGCCAGAAGATATTTGGGCTTGCGGAGTAATTTTATATATTTTATAATTGTCGGCTATCCTCCGTTTTTGGATGAGGAGCAACATCGATTATACAACCAGATAAAAGCCGGAGCCGGTATTACCGATGCTGGGGATGACGATAGTCCAAGTTGGTAATTGAGCCTACATATGCATACATAAATATGTACCTACATACATGTGTACTCTTCGTATATATTTTTAAATTTTTACACACATAAGTGTAAGTTCGATGAACTCCAAACCTAATCCGCCTACTGTATTCGCTACAAAAGACAAACCGTCGGCAATGTTATCTGGAAATTCCAATGCAAATACCAAACGAGAAGCTCATGTGGGAACATTTTGAAAGCCCAACCAAATGAACATCAAGTTTGAAAGCGAATATTCCATTTGCATTCACTTAAAAAGAAATCAATTCCGACGGTTCGAACATTTAAAAACTGAGAATTTACTGCTAGCGAGCAAATCAAGGGAGCTGCTGTAAAATTAGCGGATTTCGGTTTGGCAATTGAAGTTCAGGGTGATCAGCAAGCCTTGTTTGGCTCTGCTAGAACTCCTGACTATCTATCGCGAGAGGGTCTTAAGAATGAACTGTACGGAAAGCCAGAAGATATTTGGGCTTGCGGAGTAATTTTATATATTTTATAATTGTCGGCTATCCTCCGTTTTTGGATGAGGAGCAACATCGATTATACAACCAGATAAAAGCCGGAGCCGGTATTACCGATGCTGGGGATGACGATAGTCCAAGTTGGTAATTGAGCCTACATATGCATACATAAATATGTACCTACATACATGTGTACTCTTCGTATATATTTTTAAATTTTTACACACATAAGTGTAAGTTCGATGAACTCCAAACCTAATCCGCCTACTGTATTCGCTACAAAAGACAAACCGTCGGCAATGTTATCTGGAAATTCCAATGCAAATACCAAACGAGAAGCTCATGTGGGAACATTTTGAAAGCCCAACCAAATGAACATCAAGTTTGAAAGCGAATATTCCATTTGCATTCACTTAAAAAGAAATCAATTCCGACGGTTCGAACATTTAAAAACTGAGAATTTACTGCTAGCGAGCAAATCAAGGGAGCTGCTGTAAAATTAGCGGATTTCGGTTTGGCAATTGAAGTTCAGGGTGATCAGCAAGCCTTGTTTGGCTCTGCTAGAACTCCTGACTATCTATCGCGAGAGGGTCTTAAGAATGAACTGTACGGAAAGCCAGAAGATATTTGGGCTTGCGGAGTAATTTTATATATTTTATAATTGTCGGCTATCCTCCGTTTTTGGATGAGGAGCAACATCGATTATACAACCAGATAAAAGCCGGAGCCGGTATTACCGATGCTGGGGATGACGATAGTCCAAGTTGGTAATTGAGCCTACATATGCATACATAAATATGTACCTACATACATGTGTACTCTTCGTATATATTTTTAAATTTTTACACACATAAGTGTAAGTTCGATGAACTCCAAACCTAATCCGCCTACTGTATTCGCTACAAAAGACAAACCGTCGGCAATGTTATCTGGAAATTCCAATGCAAATACCAAACGAGAAGCTCATGTGGGAACATTTTGAAAGCCCAACCAAATGAACATCAAGTTTGAAAGCGAATATTCCATTTGCATTCACTTAAAAAGAAATCAATTCCGACGGTTCGAACATTTAAAAACTGAGAATTTACTGCTAGCGAGCAAATCAAGGGAGCTGCTGTAAAATTAGCGGATTTCGGTTTGGCAATTGAAGTTCAGGGTGATCAGCAAGCCTTGTTTGGCTCTGCTAGAACTCCTGACTATCTATCGCGAGAGGGTCTTAAGAATGAACTGTACGGAAAGCCAGAAGATATTTGGGCTTGCGGAGTAATTTTATATATTTTATAATTGTCGGCTATCCTCCGTTTTTGGATGAGGAGCAACATCGATTATACAACCAGATAAAAGCCGGAGCCGGTATTACCGATGCTGGGGATGACGATAGTCCAAGTTGGTAATTGAGCCTACATATGCATACATAAATATGTACCTACATACATGTGTACTCTTCGTATATATTTTTAAATTTTTACACACATAAGTGTAAGTTCGATGAACTCCAAACCTAATCCGCCTACTGTATTCGCTACAAAAGACAAACCGTCGGCAATGTTATCTGGAAATTCCAATGCAAATACCAAACGAGAAGCTCATGTGGGAACATTTTGAAAGCCCAACCAAATGAACATCAAGTTTGAAAGCGAATATTCCATTTGCATTCACTTAAAAAGAAATCAATTCCGACGGTTCGAACATTTAAAAACTGAGAATTTACTGCTAGCGAGCAAATCAAGGGAGCTGCTGTAAAATTAGCGGATTTCGGTTTGGCAATTGAAGTTCAGGGTGATCAGCAAGCCTTGTTTGGCTCTGCTAGAACTCCTGACTATCTATCGCGAGAGGGTCTTAAGAATGAACTGTACGGAAAGCCAGAAGATATTTGGGCTTGCGGAGTAATTTTATATATTTTATAATTGTCGGCTATCCTCCGTTTTTGGATGAGGAGCAACATCGATTATACAACCAGATAAAAGCCGGAGCCGGTATTACCGATGCTGGGGATGACGATAGTCCAAGTTGGTAATTGAGCCTACATATGCATACATAAATATGTACCTACATACATGTGTACTCTTCGTATATATTTTTAAATTTTTACACACATAAGTGTAAGTTCGATGAACTCCAAACCTAATCCGCCTACTGTATTCGCTACAAAAGACAAACCGTCGGCAATGTTATCTGGAAATTCCAATGCAAATACCAAACGAGAAGCTCATGTGGGAACATTTTGAAAGCCCAACCAAATGAACATCAAGTTTGAAAGCGAATATTCCATTTGCATTCACTTAAAAAGAAATCAATTCCGACGGTTCGAACATTTAAAAACTGAGAATTTACTGCTAGCGAGCAAATCAAGGGAGCTGCTGTAAAATTAGCGGATTTCGGTTTGGCAATTGAAGTTCAGGGTGATCAGCAAGCCTTGTTTGGCTCTGCTAGAACTCCTGACTATCTATCGCGAGAGGGTCTTAAGAATGAACTGTACGGAAAGCCAGAAGATATTTGGGCTTGCGGAGTAATTTTATATATTTTATAATTGTCGGCTATCCTCCGTTTTTGGATGAGGAGCAACATCGATTATACAACCAGATAAAAGCCGGAGCCGGTATTACCGATGCTGGGGATGACGATAGTCCAAGTTGGTAATTGAGCCTACATATGCATACATAAATATGTACCTACATACATGTGTACTCTTCGTATATATTTTTAAATTTTTACACACATAAGTGTAAGTTCGATGAACTCCAAACCTAATCCGCCTACTGTATTCGCTACAAAAGACAAACCGTCGGCAATGTTATCTGGAAATTCCAATGCAAATACCAAACGAGAAGCTCATGTGGGAACATTTTGAAAGCCCAACCAAATGAACATCAAGTTTGAAAGCGAATATTCCATTTGCATTCACTTAAAAAGAAATCAATTCCGACGGTTCGAACATTTAAAAACTGAGAATTTACTGCTAGCGAGCAAATCAAGGGAGCTGCTGTAAAATTAGCGGATTTCGGTTTGGCAATTGAAGTTCAGGGTGATCAGCAAGCCTTGTTTGGCTCTGCTAGAACTCCTGACTATCTATCGCGAGAGGGTCTTAAGAATGAACTGTACGGAAAGCCAGAAGATATTTGGGCTTGCGGAGTAATTTTATATATTTTATAATTGTCGGCTATCCTCCGTTTTTGGATGAGGAGCAACATCGATTATACAACCAGATAAAAGCCGGAGCCGGTATTACCGATGCTGGGGATGACGATAGTCCAAGTTGGTAATTGAGCCTACATATGCATACATAAATATGTACCTACATACATGTGTACTCTTCGTATATATTTTTAAATTTTTACACACATAAGTGTAAGTTCGATGAACTCCAAACCTAATCCGCCTACTGTATTCGCTACAAAAGACAAACCGTCGGCAATGTTATCTGGAAATTCCAATGCAAATACCAAACGAGAAGCTCATGTGGGAACATTTTGAAAGCCCAACCAAATGAACATCAAGTTTGAAAGCGAATATTCCATTTGCATTCACTTAAAAAGAAATCAATTCCGACGGTTCGAACATTTAAAAACTGAGAATTTACTGCTAGCGAGCAAATCAAGGGAGCTGCTGTAAAATTAGCGGATTTCGGTTTGGCAATTGAAGTTCAGGGTGATCAGCAAGCCTTGTTTGGCTCTGCTAGAACTCCTGACTATCTATCGCGAGAGGGTCTTAAGAATGAACTGTACGGAAAGCCAGAAGATATTTGGGCTTGCGGAGTAATTTTATATATTTTATAATTGTCGGCTATCCTCCGTTTTTGGATGAGGAGCAACATCGATTATACAACCAGATAAAAGCCGGAGCCGGTATTACCGATGCTGGGGATGACGATAGTCCAAGTTGGTAATTGAGCCTACATATGCATACATAAATATGTACCTACATACATGTGTACTCTTCGTATATATTTTTAAATTTTTACACACATAAGTGTAAGTTCGATGAACTCCAAACCTAATCCGCCTACTGTATTCGCTACAAAAGACAAACCGTCGGCAATGTTATCTGGAAATTCCAATGCAAATACCAAACGAGAAGCTCATGTGGGAACATTTTGAAAGCCCAACCAAATGAACATCAAGTTTGAAAGCGAATATTCCATTTGCATTCACTTAAAAAGAAATCAATTCCGACGGTTCGAACATTTAAAAACTGAGAATTTACTGCTAGCGAGCAAATCAAGGGAGCTGCTGTAAAATTAGCGGATTTCGGTTTGGCAATTGAAGTTCAGGGTGATCAGCAAGCCTTGTTTGGCTCTGCTAGAACTCCTGACTATCTATCGCGAGAGGGTCTTAAGAATGAACTGTACGGAAAGCCAGAAGATATTTGGGCTTGCGGAGTAATTTTATATATTTTATAATTGTCGGCTATCCTCCGTTTTTGGATGAGGAGCAACATCGATTATACAACCAGATAAAAGCCGGAGCCGGTATTACCGATGCTGGGGATGACGATAGTCCAAGTTGGTAATTGAGCCTACATATGCATACATAAATATGTACCTACATACATGTGTACTCTTCGTATATATTTTTAAATTTTTACACACATAAGTGTAAGTTCGATGAACTCCAAACCTAATCCGCCTACTGTATTCGCTACAAAAGACAAACCGTCGGCAATGTTATCTGGAAATTCCAATGCAAATACCAAACGAGAAGCTCATGTGGGAACATTTTGAAAGCCCAACCAAATGAACATCAAGTTTGAAAGCGAATATTCCATTTGCATTCACTTAAAAAGAAATCAATTCCGACGGTTCGAACATTTAAAAACTGAGAATTTACTGCTAGCGAGCAAATCAAGGGAGCTGCTGTAAAATTAGCGGATTTCGGTTTGGCAATTGAAGTTCAGGGTGATCAGCAAGCCTTGTTTGGCTCTGCTAGAACTCCTGACTATCTATCGCGAGAGGGTCTTAAGAATGAACTGTACGGAAAGCCAGAAGATATTTGGGCTTGCGGAGTAATTTTATATATTTTATAATTGTCGGCTATCCTCCGTTTTTGGATGAGGAGCAACATCGATTATACAACCAGATAAAAGCCGGAGCCGGTATTACCGATGCTGGGGATGACGATAGTCCAAGTTGGTAATTGAGCCTACATATGCATACATAAATATGTACCTACATACATGTGTACTCTTCGTATATATTTTTAAATTTTTACACACATAAGTGTAAGTTCGATGAACTCCAAACCTAATCCGCCTACTGTATTTGCTACAAAAGACAAACCGTCGGCAATGTTATCTGGAAATTCCAATGCAAATACCAAACGAGAAGCTCATGTGGGAACATTTTGAAAGCCCAACCAAATGAACATCAAGTTTGAAAGCGAATATTCCATTTGCATTCACTTAAAAAGAAATCAATTCCGACGGTTCGAACATTTAAAAACTGAGAATTTACTGCTAGCGAGCAAATCAAGGGAGCTGCTGTAAAATTAGCGGATTTCGGTTTGGCAATTGAAGTTCAGGGTGATCAGCAAGCCTTGTTTGGCTCTGCTAGAACTCCTGACTATCTATCGCGAGAGGGTCTTAAGAATGAACTGTACGGAAAGCCAGAAGATATTTGGGCTTGCGGAGTAATTTTATATATTTTATAATTGTCGGCTATCCTCCGTTTTTGGATGAGGAGCAACATCGATTATACAACCAGATAAAAGCCGGAGCCGGTATTACCGATGCTGGGGATGACGATAGTCCAAGTTGGTAATTGAGCCTACATATGCATACATAAATATGTACCTACATACATGTGTACTCTTCGTATATATTTTTAAATTTTTACACACATAAGTGTAAGTTCGATGAACTCCAAACCTAATCCGCCTACTGTATTCGCTACAAAAGACAAACCGTCGGCAATGTTATCTGGAAATTCCAATGCAAATACCAAACGAGAAGCTCATGTGGGAACATTTTGAAAGCCCAACCAAATGAACATCAAGTTTGAAAGCGAATATTCCATTTGCATTCACTTAAAAAGAAATCAATTCCGACGGTTCGAACATTTAAAAACTGAGAATTTACTGCTAGCGAGCAAATCAAGGGAGCTGCTGTAAAATTAGCGGATTTCGGTTTGGCAATTGAAGTTCAGGGTGATCAGCAAGCCTTGTTTGGCTCTGCTAGAACTCCTGACTATCTATCGCGAGAGGGTCTTAAGAATGAACTGTACGGAAAGCCAGAAGATATTTGGGCTTGCGGAGTAATTTTATATATTTTATAATTGTCGGCTATCCTCCGTTTTTGGATGAGGAGCAACATCGATTATACAACCAGATAAAAGCCGGAGCCGGTATTACCGATGCTGGGGATGACGATAGTCCAAGTTGGTAATTGAGCCTACATATGCATACATAAATATGTACCTACATACATGTGTACTCTTCGTATATATTTTTAAATTTTTACACACATAAGTGTAAGTTCGATGAACTCCAAACCTAATCCGCCTACTGTATTCGCTACAAAAGACAAACCGTCGGCAATGTTATCTGGAAATTCCAATGCAAATACCAAACGAGAAGCTCATGTGGGAACATTTTGAAAGCCCAACCAAATGAACATCAAGTTTGAAAGCGAATATTCCATTTGCATTCACTTAAAAAGAAATCAATTCCGACGGTTCGAACATTTAAAAACTGAGAATTTACTGCTAGCGAGCAAATCAAGGGAGCTGCTGTAAAATTAGCGGATTTCGGTTTGGCAATTGAAGTTCAGGGTGATCAGCAAGCCTTGTTTGGCTCTGCTAGAACTCCTGACTATCTATCGCGAGAGGGTCTTAAGAATGAACTGTACGGAAAGCCAGAAGATATTTGGGCTTGCGGAGTAATTTTATATATTTTATAATTGTCGGCTATCCTCCGTTTTTGGATGAGGAGCAACATCGATTATACAACCAGATAAAAGCCGGAGCCGGTATTACCGATGCTGGGGATGACGATAGTCCAAGTTGGTAATTGAGCCTACATATGCATACATAAATATGTACCTACATACATGTGTACTCTTCGTATATATTTTTAAATTTTTACACACATAAGTGTAAGTTCGATGAACTCCAAACCTAATCCGCCTACTGTATTCGCTACAAAAGACAAACCGTCGGCAATGTTATCTGGAAATTCCAATGCAAATACCAAACGAGAAGCTCATGTGGGAACATTTTGAAAGCCCAACCAAATGAACATCAAGTTTGAAAGCGAATATTCCATTTGCATTCACTTAAAAAGAAATCAATTCCGACGGTTCGAACATTTAAAAACTGAGAATTTACTGCTAGCGAGCAAATCAAGGGAGCTGCTGTAAAATTAGCGGATTTCGGTTTGGCAATTGAAGTTCAGGGTGATCAGCAAGCCTTGTTTGGCTCTGCTAGAACTCCTGACTATCTATCGCGAGAGGGTCTTAAGAATGAACTGTACGGAAAGCCAGAAGATATTTGGGCTTGCGGAGTAATTTTATATATTTTATAATTGTCGGCTATCCTCCGTTTTTGGATGAGGAGCAACATCGATTATACAACCAGATAAAAGCCGGAGCCGGTATTACCGATGCTGGGGATGACGATAGTCCAAGTTGGTAATTGAGCCTACATATGCATACATAAATATGTACCTACATACATGTGTACTCTTCGTATATATTTTTAAATTTTTACACACATAAGTGTAAGTTCGATGAACTCCAAACCTAATCCGCCTACTGTATTCGCTACAAAAGACAAACCGTCGGCAATGTTATCTGGAAATTCCAATGCAAATACCAAACGAGAAGCTCATGTGGGAACATTTTGAAAGCCCAACCAAATGAACATCAAGTTTGAAAGCGAATATTCCATTTGCATTCACTTAAAAAGAAATCAATTCCGACGGTTCGAACATTTAAAAACTGAGAATTTACTGCTAGCGAGCAAATCAAGGGAGCTGCTGTAAAATTAGCGGATTTCGGTTTGGCAATTGAAGTTCAGGGTGATCAGCAAGCCTTGTTTGGCTCTGCTAGAACTCCTGACTATCTATCGCGAGAGGGTCTTAAGAATGAACTGTACGGAAAGCCAGAAGATATTTGGGCTTGCGGAGTAATTTTATATATTTTATAATTGTCGGCTATCCTCCGTTTTTGGATGAGGAGCAACATCGATTATACAACCAGATAAAAGCCGGAGCCGGTATTACCGATGCTGGGGATGACGATAGTCCAAGTTGGTAATTGAGCCTACATATGCATACATAAATATGTACCTACATACATGTGTACTCTTCGTATATATTTTTAAATTTTTACACACATAAGTGTAAGTTCGATGAACTCCAAACCTAATCCGCCTACTGTATTCGCTACAAAAGACAAACCGTCGGCAATGTTATCTGGAAATTCCAATGCAAATACCAAACGAGAAGCTCATGTGGGAACATTTTGAAAGCCCAACCAAATGAACATCAAGTTTGAAAGCGAATATTCCATTTGCATTCACTTAAAAAGAAATCAATTCCGACGGTTCGAACATTTAAAAACTGAGAATTTACTGCTAGCGAGCAAATCAAGGGAGCTGCTGTAAAATTAGCGGATTTCGGTTTGGCAATTGAAGTTCAGGGTGATCAGCAAGCCTTGTTTGGCTCTGCTAGAACTCCTGACTATCTATCGCGAGAGGGTCTTAAGAATGAACTGTACGGAAAGCCAGAAGATATTTGGGCTTGCGGAGTAATTTTATATATTTTATAATTGTCGGCTATCCTCCGTTTTTGGATGAGGAGCAACATCGATTATACAACCAGATAAAAGCCGGAGCCGGTATTACCGATGCTGGGGATGACGATAGTCCAAGTTGGTAATTGAGCCTACATATGCATACATAAATATGTACCTACATACATGTGTACTCTTCGTATATATTTTTAAATTTTTACACACATAAGTGTAAGTTCGATGAACTCCAAACCTAATCCGCCTACTGTATTCGCTACAAAAGACAAACCGTCGGCAATGTTATCTGGAAATTCCAATGCAAATACCAAACGAGAAGCTCATGTGGGAACATTTTGAAAGCCCAACCAAATGAACATCAAGTTTGAAAGCGAATATTCCATTTGCATTCACTTAAAAAGAAATCAATTCCGACGGTTCGAACATTTAAAAACTGAGAATTTACTGCTAGCGAGCAAATCAAGGGAGCTGCTGTAAAATTAGCGGATTTCGGTTTGGCAATTGAAGTTCAGGGTGATCAGCAAGCCTTGTTTGGCTCTGCTAGAACTCCTGACTATCTATCGCGAGAGGGTCTTAAGAATGAACTGTACGGAAAGCCAGAAGATATTTGGGCTTGCGGAGTAATTTTATATATTTTATAATTGTCGGCTATCCTCCGTTTTTGGATGAGGAGCAACATCGATTATACAACCAGATAAAAGCCGGAGCCGGTATTACCGATGCTGGGGATGACGATAGTCCAAGTTGGTAATTGAGCCTACATATGCATACATAAATATGTACCTACATACATGTGTACTCTTCGTATATATTTTTAAATTTTTACACACATAAGTGTAAGTTCGATGAACTCCAAACCTAATCCGCCTACTGTATTCGCTACAAAAGACAAACCGTCGGCAATGTTATCTGGAAATTCCAATGCAAATACCAAACGAGAAGCTCATGTGGGAACATTTTGAAAGCCCAACCAAATGAACATCAAGTTTGAAAGCGAATATTCCATTTGCATTCACTTAAAAAGAAATCAATTCCGACGGTTCGAACATTTAAAAACTGAGAATTTACTGCTAGCGAGCAAATCAAGGGAGCTGCTGTAAAATTAGCGGATTTCGGTTTGGCAATTGAAGTTCAGGGTGATCAGCAAGCCTTGTTTGGCTCTGCTAGAACTCCTGACTATCTATCGCGAGAGGGTCTTAAGAATGAACTGTACGGAAAGCCAGAAGATATTTGGGCTTGCGGAGTAATTTTATATATTTTATAATTGTCGGCTATCCTCCGTTTTTGGATGAGGAGCAACATCGATTATACAACCAGATAAAAGCCGGAGCCGGTATTACCGATGCTGGGGATGACGATAGTCCAAGTTGGTAATTGAGCCTACATATGCATACATAAATATGTACCTACATACATGTGTACTCTTCGTATATATTTTTAAATTTTTACACACATAAGTGTAAGTTCGATGAACTCCAAACCTAATCCGCCTACTGTATTCGCTACAAAAGACAAACCGTCGGCAATGTTATCTGGAAATTCCAATGCAAATACCAAACGAGAAGCTCATGTGGGAACATTTTGAAAGCCCAACCAAATGAACATCAAGTTTGAAAGCGAATATTCCATTTGCATTCACTTAAAAAGAAATCAATTCCGACGGTTCGAACATTTAAAAACTGAGAATTTACTGCTAGCGAGCAAATCAAGGGAGCTGCTGTAAAATTAGCGGATTTCGGTTTGGCAATTGAAGTTCAGGGTGATCAGCAAGCCTTGTTTGGCTCTGCTAGAACTCCTGACTATCTATCGCGAGAGGGTCTTAAGAATGAACTGTACGGAAAGCCAGAAGATATTTGGGCTTGCGGAGTAATTTTATAATTGTCGGCTATCCTCCGTTTTTGGATGAGGAGCAACATCGATTATACAACCAGATAAAAGCCGGAGCCGGTATTACCGATGCTGGGGATGACGATAGTCCAAGTTGGTAATTGAGCCTACATATGCATACATAAATATGTACCTACATACATGTGTACTCTTCGTATATATTTTTAAATTTTTACACACATAAGTGTAAGTTCGATGAACTCCAAACCTAATCCGCCTACTGTATTCGCTACAAAAGACAAACCGTCGGCAATGTTATCTGGAAATTCCAATGCAAATACCAAACGAGAAGCTCATGTGGGAACATTTTGAAAGCCCAACCAAATGAACATCAAGTTTGAAAGCGAATATTCCATTTGCATTCACTTAAAAAGAAATCAATTCCGACGGTTCGAACATTTAAAAACTGAGAATTTACTGCTAGCGAGCAAATCAAGGGAGCTGCTGTAAAATTAGCGGATTTCGGTTTGGCAATTGAAGTTCAGGGTGATCAGCAAGCCTTGTTTGGCTCTGCTAGAACTCCTGACTATCTATCGCGAGAGGGTCTTAAGAATGAACTGTACGGAAAGCCAGAAGATATTTGGGCTTGCGGAGTAATTTTATATATTTTATAATTGTCGGCTATCCTCCGTTTTTGGATGAGGAGCAACATCGATTATACAACCAGATAAAAGCCGGAGCCGGTATTACCGATGCTGGGGATGACGATAGTCCAAGTTGGTAATTGAGCCTACATATGCATACATAAATATGTACCTACATACATGTGTACTCTTCGTATATATTTTTAAATTTTTACACACATAAGTGTAAGTTCGATGAACTCCAAACCTAATCCGCCTACTGTATTCGCTACAAAAGACAAACCGTCGGCAATGTTATCTGGAAATTCCAATGCAAATACCAAACGAGAAGCTCATGTGGGAACATTTTGAAAGCCCAACCAAATGAACATCAAGTTTGAAAGCGAATATTCCATTTGCATTCACTTAAAAAGAAATCAATTCCGACGGTTCGAACATTTAAAAACTGAGAATTTACTGCTAGCGAGCAAATCAAGGGAGCTGCTGTAAAATTAGCGGATTTCGGTTTGGCAATTGAAGTTCAGGGTGATCAGCAAGCCTTGTTTGGCTCTGCTAGAACTCCTGACTATCTATCGCGAGAGGGTCTTAAGAATGAACTGTACGGAAAGCCAGAAGATATTTGGGCTTGCGGAGTAATTTTATATATTTTATAATTGTCGGCTATCCTCCGTTTTTGGATGAGGAGCAACATCGATTATACAACCAGATAAAAGCCGGAGCCGGTATTACCGATGCTGGGGATGACGATAGTCCAAGTTGGTAATTGAGCCTACATATGCATACATAAATATGTACCTACATACATGTGTACTCTTCGTATATATTTTTAAATTTTTACACACATAAGTGTAAGTTCGATGAACTCCAAACCTAATCCGCCTACTGTATTCGCTACAAAAGACAAACCGTCGGCAATGTTATCTGGAAATTCCAATGCAAATACCAAACGAGAAGCTCATGTGGGAACATTTTGAAAGCCCAACCAAATGAACATCAAGTTTGAAAGCGAATATTCCATTTGCATTCACTTAAAAAGAAATCAATTCCGACGGTTCGAACATTTAAAAACTGAGAATTTACTGCTAGCGAGCAAATCAAGGGAGCTGCTGTAAAATTAGCGGATTTCGGTTTGGCAATTGAAGTTCAGGGTGATCAGCAAGCCTTGTTTGGCTCTGCTAGAACTCCTGACTATCTATCGCGAGAGGGTCTTAAGAATGAACTGTACGGAAAGCCAGAAGATATTTGGGCTTGCGGAGTAATTTTATATATTTTATAATTGTCGGCTATCCTCCGTTTTTGGATGAGGAGCAACATCGATTATACAACCAGATAAAAGCCGGAGCCGGTATTACCGATGCTGGGGATGACGATAGTCCAAGTTGGTAATTGAGCCTACATATGCATACATAAATATGTACCTACATACATGTGTACTCTTCGTATATATTTTTAAATTTTTACACACATAAGTGTAAGTTCGATGAACTCCAAACCTAATCCGCCTACTGTATTCGCTACAAAAGACAAACCGTCGGCAATGTTATCTGGAAATTCCAATGCAAATACCAAACGAGAAGCTCATGTGGGAACATTTTGAAAGCCCAACCAAATGAACATCAAGTTTGAAAGCGAATATTCCATTTGCATTCACTTAAAAAGAAATCAATTCCGACGGTTCGAACATTTAAAAACTGAGAATTTACTGCTAGCGAGCAAATCAAGGGAGCTGCTGTAAAATTAGCGGATTTCGGTTTGGCAATTGAAGTTCAGGGTGATCAGCAAGCCTTGTTTGGCTCTGCTAGAACTCCTGACTATCTATCGCGAGAGGGTCTTAAGAATGAACTGTACGGAAAGCCAGAAGATATTTGGGCTTGCGGAGTAATTTTATATATTTTATAATTGTCGGCTATCCTCCGTTTTTGGATGAGGAGCAACATCGATTATACAACCAGATAAAAGCCGGAGCCGGTATTACCGATGCTGGGGATGACGATAGTCCAAGTTGGTAATTGAGCCTACATATGCATACATAAATATGTACCTACATACATGTGTACTCTTCGTATATATTTTTAAATTTTTACACACATAAGTGTAAGTTCGATGAACTCCAAACCTAATCCGCCTACTGTATTCGCTACAAAAGACAAACCGTCGGCAATGTTATCTGGAAATTCCAATGCAAATACCAAACGAGAAGCTCATGTGGGAACATTTTGAAAGCCCAACCAAATGAACATCAAGTTTGAAAGCGAATATTCCATTTGCATTCACTTAAAAAGAAATCAATTCCGACGGTTCGAACATTTAAAAACTGAGAATTTACTGCTAGCGAGCAAATCAAGGGAGCTGCTGTAAAATTAGCGGATTTCGGTTTGGCAATTGAAGTTCAGGGTGATCAGCAAGCCTTGTTTGGCTCTGCTAGAACTCCTGACTATCTATCGCGAGAGGGTCTTAAGAATGAACTGTACGGAAAGCCAGAAGATATTTGGGCTTGCGGAGTAATTTTATATATTTTATAATTGTCGGCTATCCTCCGTTTTTGGATGAGGAGCAACATCGATTATACAACCAGATAAAAGCCGGAGCCGGTATTACCGATGCTGGGGATGACGATAGTCCAAGTTGGTAATTGAGCCTACATATGCATACATAAATATGTACCTACATACATGTGTACTCTTCGTATATATTTTTAAATTTTTACACACATAAGTGTAAGTTCGATGAACTCCAAACCTAATCCGCCTACTGTATTCGCTACAAAAGACAAACCGTCGGCAATGTTATCTGGAAATTCCAATGCAAATACCAAACGAGAAGCTCATGTGGGAACATTTTGAAAGCCCAACCAAATGAACATCAAGTTTGAAAGCGAATATTCCATTTGCATTCACTTAAAAAGAAATCAATTCCGACGGTTCGAACATTTAAAAACTGAGAATTTACTGCTAGCGAGCAAATCAAGGGAGCTGCTGTAAAATTAGCGGATTTCGGTTTGGCAATTGAAGTTCAGGGTGATCAGCAAGCCTTGTTTGGCTCTGCTAGAACTCCTGACTATCTATCGCGAGAGGGTCTTAAGAATGAACTGTACGGAAAGCCAGAAGATATTTGGGCTTGCGGAGTAATTTTATATATTTTATAATTGTCGGCTATCCTCCGTTTTTGGATGAGGAGCAACATCGATTATACAACCAGATAAAAGCCGGAGCCGGTATTACCGATGCTGGGGATGACGATAGTCCAAGTTGGTAATTGAGCCTACATATGCATACATAAATATGTACCTACATACATGTGTACTCTTCGTATATATTTTTAAATTTTTACACACATAAGTGTAAGTTCGATGAACTCCAAACCTAATCCGCCTACTGTATTCGCTACAAAAGACAAACCGTCGGCAATGTTATCTGGAAATTCCAATGCAAATACCAAACGAGAAGCTCATGTGGGAACATTTTGAAAGCCCAACCAAATGAACATCAAGTTTGAAAGCGAATATTCCATTTGCATTCACTTAAAAAGAAATCAATTCCGACGGTTCGAACATTTAAAAACTGAGAATTTACTGCTAGCGAGCAAATCAAGGGAGCTGCTGTAAAATTAGCGGATTTCGGTTTGGCAATTGAAGTTCAGGGTGATCAGCAAGCCTTGTTTGGCTCTGCTAGAACTCCTGACTATCTATCGCGAGAGGGTCTTAAGAATGAACTGTACGGAAAGCCAGAAGATATTTGGGCTTGCGGAGTAATTTTATATATTTTATAATTGTCGGCTATCCTCCGTTTTTGGATGAGGAGCAACATCGATTATACAACCAGATAAAAGCCGGAGCCGGTATTACCGATGCTGGGGATGACGATAGTCCAAGTTGGTAATTGAGCCTACATATGCATACATAAATATGTACCTACATACATGTGTACTCTTCGTATATATTTGTTAATTTTTACACACATAAGTGTAAGTTCGATGAACTCCAAACCTAATCCGCCTACTGTATTCGCTACAAAAGACAAACCGTCGGCAATGTTATCTGGAAATTCCATTGCAAATACCAAACGAGAAGCTCATGTGGGAACATTTTGAAAGCCCAACCAAATGAACATCAAGTTTGAAAGCGAATATTCCATTTGCATTCACTTAAAAAGAAATCAATTCCGACGGTTCGAACATTTAAAAACTGAGAATTTACTGCTAGCGAGCAAATCAAGGGAGCTGCTGTAAAATTAGCGGATTTCGGTTTGGCAATTGAAGTTCAGGGTGATCAGCAAGCCTTGTTTGGCTCTGCTAGAACTCCTGACTATCTATCGCGAGAGGGTCTTAAGAATGAACTGTACGGAAAGCCAGAAGATATTTGGGCTTGCGGAGTAATTTTATATATTTTATAATTGTCGGCTATCCTCCGTTTTTGGATGAGGAGCAACATCGATTATACAACCAGATAAAAGCCGGAGCCGGTATTACCGATGCTGGGGATGACGATAGTCCAAGTTGGTAATTGAGCCTACATATGCATACATAAATATGTACCTACATACATGTGTACTCTTCGTATATATTTTTAAATTTTTACACACATAAGTGTAAGTTCGATGAACTCCAAACCTAATCCGCCTACTGTATTCGCTACAAAAGACAAACCGTCGGCAATGTTATCTGGAAATTCCAATGCAAATACCAAACGAGAAGCTCATGTGGGAACATTTTGAAAGCCCAACCAAATGAACATCAAGTTTGAAAGCGAATATTCCATTTGCATTCACTTAAAAAGAAATCAATTCCGACGGTTCGAACATTTAAAAACTGAGAATTTACTGCTAGCGAGCAAATCAAGGGAGCTGCTGTAAAATTAGCGGATTTCGGTTTGGCAATTGAAGTTCAGGGTGATCAGCAAGCCTTGTTTGGCTCTGCTAGAACTCCTGACTATCTATCGCGAGAGGGTCTTAAGAATGAACTGTACGGAAAGCCAGAAGATATTTGGGCTTGCGGAGTAATTTTATATATTTTATAATTGTCGGCTATCCTCCGTTTTTGGATGAGGAGCAACATCGATTATACAACCAGATAAAAGCCGGAGCCGGTATTACCGATGCTGGGGATGACGATAGTCCAAGTTGGTAATTGAGCCTACATATGCATACATAAATATGTACCTACATACATGTGTACTCTTCGTATATATTTTTAAATTTTTACACACATAAGTGTAAGTTCGATGAACTCCAAACCTAATCCGCCTACTGTATTCGCTACAAAAGACAAACCGTCGGCAATGTTATCTGGAAATTCCAATGCAAATACCAAACGAGAAGCTCATGTGGGAACATTTTGAAAGCCCAACCAAATGAACATCAAGTTTGAAAGCGAATATTCCATTTGCATTCACTTAAAAAGAAATCAATTCCGACGGTTCGAACATTTAAAAACTGAGAATTTACTGCTAGCGAGCAAATCAAGGGAGCTGCTGTAAAATTAGCGGATTTCGGTTTGGCAATTGAAGTTCAGGGTGATCAGCAAGCCTTGTTTGGCTCTGCTAGAACTCCTGACTATCTATCGCGAGAGGGTCTTAAGAATGAACTGTACGGAAAGCCAGAAGATATTTGGGCTTGCGGAGTAATTTTATATATTTTATAATTGTCGGCTATCCTCCGTTTTTGGATGAGGAGCAACATCGATTATACAACCAGATAAAAGCCGGAGCCGGTATTACCGATGCTGGGGATGACGATAGTCCAAGTTGGTAATTGAGCCTACATATGCATACATAAATATGTACCTACATACATGTGTACTCTTCGTATATATTTTTAAATTTTTACACACATAAGTGTAAGTTCGATGAACTCCAAACCTAATCCGCCTACTGTATTCGCTACAAAAGACAAACCGTCGGCAATGTTATCTGGAAATTCCAATGCAAATACCAAACGAGAAGCTCATGTGGGAACATTTTGAAAGCCCAACCAAATGAACATCAAGTTTGAAAGCGAATATTCCATTTGCATTCACTTAAAAAGAAATCAATTCCGACGGTTCGAACATTTAAAAACTGAGAATTTACTGCTAGCGAGCAAATCAAGGGAGCTGCTGTAAAATTAGCGGATTTCGGTTTGGCAATTGAAGTTCAGGGTGATCAGCAAGCCTTGTTTGGCTCTGCTAGAACTCCTGACTATCTATCGCGAGAGGGTCTTAAGAATGAACTGTACGGAAAGCCAGAAGATATTTGGGCTTGCGGAGTAATTTTATATATTTTATAATTGTCGGCTATCCTCCGTTTTTGGATGAGGAGCAACATCGATTATACAACCAGATAAAAGCCGGAGCCGGTATTACCGATGCTGGGGATGACGATAGTCCAAGTTGGTAATTGAGCCTACATATGCATACATAAATATGTACCTACATACATGTGTACTCTTCGTATATATTTTTAAATTTTTACACACATAAGTGTAAGTTCGATGAACTCCAAACCTAATCCGCCTACTGTATTCGCTACAAAAGACAAACCGTCGGCAATGTTATCTGGAAATTCCAATGCAAATACCAAACGAGAAGCTCATGTGGGAACATTTTGAAAGCCCAACCAAATGAACATCAAGTTTGAAAGCGAATATTCCATTTGCATTCACTTAAAAAGAAATCAATTCCGACGGTTCGAACATTTAAAAACTGAGAATTTACTGCTAGCGAGCAAATCAAGGGAGCTGCTGTAAAATTAGCGGATTTCGGTTTGGCAATTGAAGTTCAGGGTGATCAGCAAGCCTTGTTTGGCTCTGCTAGAACTCCTGACTATCTATCGCGAGAGGGTCTTAAGAATGAACTGTACGGAAAGCCAGAAGATATTTGGGCTTGCGGAGTAATTTTATATATTTTATAATTGTCGGCTATCCTCCGTTTTTGGATGAGGAGCAACATCGATTATACAACCAGATAAAAGCCGGAGCCGGTATTACCGATGCTGGGGATGACGATAGTCCAAGTTGGTAATTGAGCCTACATATGCATACATAAATATGTACCTACATACATGTGTACTCTTCGTATATATTTTTAAATTTTTACACACATAAGTGTAAGTTCGATGAACTCCAAACCTAATCCGCCTACTGTATTCGCTACAAAAGACAAACCGTCGGCAATGTTATCTGGAAATTCCAATGCAAATACCAAACGAGAAGCTCATGTGGGAACATTTTGAAAGCCCAACCAAATGAACATCAAGTTTGAAAGCGAATATTCCATTTGCATTCACTTAAAAAGAAATCAATTCCGACGGTTCGAACATTTAAAAACTGAGAATTTACTGCTAGCGAGCAAATCAAGGGAGCTGCTGTAAAATTAGCGGATTTCGGTTTGGCAATTGAAGTTCAGGGTGATCAGCAAGCCTTGTTTGGCTCTGCTAGAACTCCTGACTATCTATCGCGAGAGGGTCTTAAGAATGAACTGTACGGAAAGCCAGAAGATATTTGGGCTTGCGGAGTAATTTTATATATTTTATAATTGTCGGCTATCCTCCGTTTTTGGATGAGGAGCAACATCGATTATACAACCAGATAAAAGCCGGAGCCGGTATTACCGATGCTGGGGATGACGATAGTCCAAGTTGGTAATTGAGCCTACATATGCATACATAAATATGTACCTACATACATGTGTACTCTTCGTATATATTTTTAAATTTTTACACACATAAGTGTAAGTTCGATGAACTCCAAACCTAATCCGCCTACTGTATTCGCTACAAAAGACAAACCGTCGGCAATGTTATCTGGAAATTCCAATGCAAATACCAAACGAGAAGCTCATGTGGGAACATTTTGAAAGCCCAACCAAATGAACATCAAGTTTGAAAGCGAATATTCCATTTGCATTCACTTAAAAAGAAATCAATTCCGACGGTTCGAACATTTAAAAACTGAGAATTTACTGCTAGCGAGCAAATCAAGGGAGCTGCTGTAAAATTAGCGGATTTCGGTTTGGCAATTGAAGTTCAGGGTGATCAGCAAGCCTTGTTTGGCTCTGCTAGAACTCCTGACTATCTATCGCGAGAGGGTCTTAAGAATGAACTGTACGGAAAGCCAGAAGATATTTGGGCTTGCGGAGTAATTTTATATATTTTATAATTGTCGGCTATCCTCCGTTTTTGGATGAGGAGCAACATCGATTATACAACCAGATAAAAGCCGGAGCCGGTATTACCGATGCTGGGGATGACGATAGTCCAAGTTGGTAATTGAGCCTACATATGCATACATAAATATGTACCTACATACATGTGTACTCTTCGTATATATTTTTAAATTTTTACACACATAAGTGTAAGTTCGATGAACTCCAAACCTAATCCGCCTACTGTATTCGCTACAAAAGACAAACCGTCGGCAATGTTATCTGGAAATTCCAATGCAAATACCAAACGAGAAGCTCATGTGGGAACATTTTGAAAGCCCAACCAAATGAACATCAAGTTTGAAAGCGAATATTCCATTTGCATTCACTTAAAAAGAAATCAATTCCGACGGTTCGAACATTTAAAAACTGAGAATTTACTGCTAGCGAGCAAATCAAGGGAGCTGCTGTAAAATTAGCGGATTTCGGTTTGGCAATTGAAGTTCAGGGTGATCAGCAAGCCTTGTTTGGCTCTGCTAGAACTCCTGACTATCTATCGCGAGAGGGTCTTAAGAATGAACTGTACGGAAAGCCAGAAGATATTTGGGCTTGCGGAGTAATTTTATATATTTTATAATTGTCGGCTATCCTCCGTTTTTGGATGAGGAGCAACATCGATTATACAACCAGATAAAAGCCGGAGCCGGTATTACCGATGCTGGGGATGACGATAGTCCAAGTTGGTAATTGAGCCTACATATGCATACATAAATATGTACCTACATACATGTGTACTCTTCGTATATATTTTTAAATTTTTACACACATAAGTGTAAGTTCGATGAACTCCAAACCTAATCCGCCTACTGTATTCGCTACAAAAGACAAACCGTCGGCAATGTTATCTGGAAATTCCAATGCAAATACCAAACGAGAAGCTCATGTGGGAACATTTTGAAAGCCCAACCAAATGAACATCAAGTTTGAAAGCGAATATTCCATTTGCATTCACTTAAAAAGAAATCAATTCCGACGGTTCGAACATTTAAAAACTGAGAATTTACTGCTAGCGAGCAAATCAAGGGAGCTGCTGTAAAATTAGCGGATTTCGGTTTGGCAATTGAAGTTCAGGGTGATCAGCAAGCCTTGTTTGGCTCTGCTAGAACTCCTGACTATCTATCGCGAGAGGGTCTTAAGAATGAACTGTACGGAAAGCCAGAAGATATTTGGGCTTGCGGAGTAATTTTATATATTTTATAATTGTCGGCTATCCTCCGTTTTTGGATGAGGAGCAACATCGATTATACAACCAGATAAAAGCCGGAGCCGGTATTACCGATGCTGGGGATGACGATAGTCCAAGTTGGTAATTGAGCCTACATATGCATACATAAATATGTACCTACATACATGTGTACTCTTCGTATATATTTGTTAATTTTTACACACATAAGTGTAAGTTCGATGAACTCCAAACCTAATCCGCCTACTGTATTCGCTACAAAAGACAAACCGTCGGCAATGTTATCTGGAAATTCCATTGCAAATACCAAACGAGAAGCTCATGTGGGAACATTTTGAAAGCCCAACCAAATGAACATCAAGTTTGAAAGCGAATATTCCATTTGCATTCACTTAAAAAGAAATCAATTCCGACGGTTCGAACATTTAAAAACTGAGAATTTACTGCTAGCGAGCAAATCAAGGGAGCTGCTGTAAAATTAGCGGATTTCGGTTTGGCAATTGAAGTTCAGGGTGATCAGCAAGCCTTGTTTGGCTCTGCTAGAACTCCTGACTATCTATCGCGAGAGGGTCTTAAGAATGAACTGTACGGAAAGCCAGAAGATATTTGGGCTTGCGGAGTAATTTTATATATTTTATAATTGTCGGCTATCCTCCGTTTTTGGATGAGGAGCAACATCGATTATACAACCAGATAAAAGCCGGAGCCGGTATTACCGATGCTGGGGATGACGATAGTCCAAGTTGGTAATTGAGCCTACATATGCATACATAAATATGTACCTACATACATGTGTACTCTTCGTATATATTTTTAAATTTTTACACACATAAGTGTAAGTTCGATGAACTCCAAACCTAATCCGCCTACTGTATTCGCTACAAAAGACAAACCGTCGGCAATGTTATCTGGAAATTCCAATGCAAATACCAAACGAGAAGCTCATGTGGGAACATTTTGAAAGCCCAACCAAATGAACATCAAGTTTGAAAGCGAATATTCCATTTGCATTCACTTAAAAAGAAATCAATTCCGACGGTTCGAACATTTAAAAACTGAGAATTTACTGCTAGCGAGCAAATCAAGGGAGCTGCTGTAAAATTAGTGGATTTCGGTTTGGCAATTGAAGTTCAGGGTGATCAGCAAGCCTTGTTTGGCTCTGCTAGAACTCCTGACTATCTATCGCGAGAGGGTCTTAAGAATGAACTGTACGGAAAGCCAGAAGATATTTGGGCTTGCGGAGTAATTTTATATATTTTATAATTGTCGGCTATCCTCCGTTTTTGGATGAGGAGCAACATCGATTATACAACCAGATAAAAGCCGGAGCCGGTATTACCGATGCTGGGGATGACGATAGTCCAAGTTGGTAATTGAGCCTACATATGCATACATAAATATGTACCTACATACATGTGTACTCTTCGTATATATTTTTAAATTTTTACACACATAAGTGTAAGTTCGATGAACTCCAAACCTAATCCGCCTACTGTATTCGCTACAAAAGACAAACCGTCGGCAATGTTATCTGGAAATTCCAATGCAAATACCAAACGAGAAGCTCATGTGGGAACATTTTGAAAGCCCAACCAAATGAACATCAAGTTTGAAAGCGAATATTCCATTTGCATTCACTTAAAAAGAAATCAATTCCGACGGTTCGAACATTTAAAAACTGAGAATTTACTGCTAGCGAGCAAATCAAGGGAGCTGCTGTAAAATTAGCGGATTTCGGTTTGGCAATTGAAGTTCAGGGTGATCAGCAAGCCTTGTTTGGCTCTGCTAGAACTCCTGACTATCTATCGCGAGAGGGTCTTAAGAATGAACTGTACGGAAAGCCAGAAGATATTTGGGCTTGCGGAGTAATTTTATATATTTTATAATTGTCGGCTATCCTCCGTTTTTGGATGAGGAGCAACATCGATTATACAACCAGATAAAAGCCGGAGCCGGTATTACCGATGCTGGGGATGACGATAGTCCAAGTTGGTAATTGAGCCTACATATGCATACATAAATATGTACCTACATACATGTGTACTCTTCGTATATATTTTTAAATTTTTACACACATAAGTGTAAGTTCGATGAACTCCAAACCTAATCCGCCTACTGTATTCGCTACAAAAGACAAACCGTCGGCAATGTTATCTGGAAATTCCAATGCAAATACCAAACGAGAAGCTCATGTGGGAACATTTTGAAAGCCCAACCAAATGAACATCAAGTTTGAAAGCGAATATTCCATTTGCATTCACTTAAAAAGAAATCAATTCCGACGGTTCGAACATTTAAAAACTGAGAATTTACTGCTAGCGAGCAAATCAAGGGAGCTGCTGTAAAATTAGCGGATTTCGGTTTGGCAATTGAAGTTCAGGGTGATCAGCAAGCCTTGTTTGGCTCTGCTAGAACTCCTGACTATCTATCGCGAGAGGGTCTTAAGAATGAACTGTACGGAAAGCCAGAAGATATTTGGGCTTGCGGAGTAATTTTATATATTTTATAATTGTCGGCTATCCTCCGTTTTTGGATGAGGAGCAACATCGATTATACAACCAGATAAAAGCCGGAGCCGGTATTACCGATGCTGGGGATGACGATAGTCCAAGTTGGTAATTGAGCCTACATATGCATACATAAATATGTACCTACATACATGTGTACTCTTCGTATATATTTTTAAATTTTTACACACATAAGTGTAAGTTCGATGAACTCCAAACCTAATCCGCCTACTGTATTCGCTACAAAAGACAAACCGTCGGCAATGTTATCTGGAAATTCCAATGCAAATACCAAACGAGAAGCTCATGTGGGAACATTTTGAAAGCCCAACCAAATGAACATCAAGTTTGAAAGCGAATATTCCATTTGCATTCACTTAAAAAGAAATCAATTCCGACGGTTCGAACATTTAAAAACTGAGAATTTACTGCTAGCGAGCAAATCAAGGGAGCTGCTGTAAAATTAGCGGATTTCGGTTTGGCAATTGAAGTTCAGGGTGATCAGCAAGCCTTGTTTGGCTCTGCTAGAACTCCTGACTATCTATCGCGAGAGGGTCTTAAGAATGAACTGTACGGAAAGCCAGAAGATATTTGGGCTTGCGGAGTAATTTTATATATTTTATAATTGTCGGCTATCCTCCGTTTTTGGATGAGGAGCAACATCGATTATACAACCAGATAAAAGCCGGAGCCGGTATTACCGATGCTGGGGATGACGATAGTCCAAGTTGGTAATTGAGCCTACATATGCATACATAAATATGTACCTACATACATGTGTACTCTTCGTATATATTTTTAAATTTTTACACACATAAGTGTAAGTTCGATGAACTCCAAACCTAATCCGCCTACTGTATTCGCTACAAAAGACAAACCGTCGGCAATGTTATCTGGAAATTCCAATGCAAATACCAAACGAGAAGCTCATGTGGGAACATTTTGAAAGCCCAACCAAATGAACATCAAGTTTGAAAGCGAATATTCCATTTGCATTCACTTAAAAAGAAATCAATTCCGACGGTTCGAACATTTAAAAACTGAGAATTTACTGCTAGCGAGCAAATCAAGGGAGCTGCTGTAAAATTAGCGGATTTCGGTTTGGCAATTGAAGTTCAGGGTGATCAGCAAGCCTTGTTTGGCTCTGCTAGAACTCCTGACTATCTATCGCGAGAGGGTCTTAAGAATGAACTGTACGGAAAGCCAGAAGATATTTGGGCTTGCGGAGTAATTTTATATATTTTATAATTGTCGGCTATCCTCCGTTTTTGGATGAGGAGCAACATCGATTATACAACCAGATAAAAGCCGGAGCCGGTATTACCGATGCTGGGGATGACGATAGTCCAAGTTGGTAATTGAGCCTACATATGCATACATAAATATGTACCTACATACATGTGTACTCTTCGTATATATTTTTAAATTTTTACACACATAAGTGTAAGTTCGATGAACTCCAAACCTAATCCGCCTACTGTATTCGCTACAAAAGACAAACCGTCGGCAATGTTATCTGGAAATTCCAATGCAAATACCAAACGAGAAGCTCATGTGGGAACATTTTGAAAGCCCAACCAAATGAACATCAAGTTTGAAAGCGAATATTCCATTTGCATTCACTTAAAAAGAAATCAATTCCGACGGTTCGAACATTTAAAAACTGAGAATTTACTGCTAGCGAGCAAATCAAGGGAGCTGCTGTAAAATTAGCGGATTTCGGTTTGGCAATTGAAGTTCAGGGTGATCAGCAAGCCTTGTTTGGCTCTGCTAGAACTCCTGACTATCTATCGCGAGAGGGTCTTAAGAATGAACTGTACGGAAAGCCAGAAGATATTTGGGCTTGCGGAGTAATTTTATATATTTTATAATTGTCGGCTATCCTCCGTTTTTGGATGAGGAGCAACATCGATTATACAACCAGATAAAAGCCGGAGCCGGTATTACCGATGCTGGGGATGACGATAGTCCAAGTTGGTAATTGAGCCTACATATGCATACATAAATATGTACCTACATACATGTGTACTCTTCGTATATATTTTTAAATTTTTACACACATAAGTGTAAGTTCGATGAACTCCAAACCTAATCCGCCTACTGTATTCGCTACAAAAGACAAACCGTCGGCAATGTTATCTGGAAATTCCAATGCAAATACCAAACGAGAAGCTCATGTGGGAACATTTTGAAAGCCCAACCAAATGAACATCAAGTTTGAAAGCGAATATTCCATTTGCATTCACTTAAAAAGAAATCAATTCCGACGGTTCGAACATTTAAAAACTGAGAATTTACTGCTAGCGAGCAAATCAAGGGAGCTGCTGTAAAATTAGCGGATTTCGGTTTGGCAATTGAAGTTCAGGGTGATCAGCAAGCCTTGTTTGGCTCTGCTAGAACTCCTGACTATCTATCGCGAGAGGGTCTTAAGAATGAACTGTACGGAAAGCCAGAAGATATTTGGGCTTGCGGAGTAATTTTATATATTTTATAATTGTCGGCTATCCTCCGTTTTTGGATGAGGAGCAACATCGATTATACAACCAGATAAAAGCCGGAGCCGGTATTACCGATGCTGGGGATGACGATAGTCCAAGTTGGTAATTGAGCCTACATATGCATACATAAATATGTACCTACATACATGTGTACTCTTCGTATATATTTTTAAATTTTTACACACATAAGTGTAAGTTCGATGAACTCCAAACCTAATCCGCCTACTGTATTCGCTACAAAAGACAAACCGTCGGCAATGTTATCTGGAAATTCCAATGCAAATACCAAACGAGAAGCTCATGTGGGAACATTTTGAAAGCCCAACCAAATGAACATCAAGTTTGAAAGCGAATATTCCATTTGCATTCACTTAAAAAGAAATCAATTCCGACGGTTCGAACATTTAAAAACTGAGAATTTACTGCTAGCGAGCAAATCAAGGGAGCTGCTGTAAAATTAGCGGATTTCGGTTTGGCAATTGAAGTTCAGGGTGATCAGCAAGCCTTGTTTGGCTCTGCTAGAACTCCTGACTATCTATCGCGAGAGGGTCTTAAGAATGAACTGTACGGAAAGCCAGAAGATATTTGGGCTTGCGGAGTAATTTTATATATTTTATAATTGTCGGCTATCCTCCGTTTTTGGATGAGGAGCAACATCGATTATACAACCAGATAAAAGCCGGAGCCGGTATTACCGATGCTGGGGATGACGATAGTCCAAGTTGGTAATTGAGCCTACATATGCATACATAAATATGTACCTACATACATGTGTACTCTTCGTATATATTTTTAAATTTTTACACACATAAGTGTAAGTTCGATGAACTCCAAACCTAATCCGCCTACTGTATTCGCTACAAAAGACAAACCGTCGGCAATGTTATCTGGAAATTCCAATGCAAATACCAAACGAGAAGCTCATGTGGGAACATTTTGAAAGCCCAACCAAATGAACATCAAGTTTGAAAGCGAATATTCCATTTGCATTCACTTAAAAAGAAATCAATTCCGACGGTTCGAACATTTAAAAACTGAGAATTTACTGCTAGCGAGCAAATCAAGGGAGCTGCTGTAAAATTAGCGGATTTCGGTTTGGCAATTGAAGTTCAGGGTGATCAGCAAGCCTTGTTTGGCTCTGCTAGAACTCCTGACTATCTATCGCGAGAGGGTCTTAAGAATGAACTGTACGGAAAGCCAGAAGATATTTGGGCTTGCGGAGTAATTTTATATATTTTATAATTGTCGGCTATCCTCCGTTTTTGGATGAGGAGCAACATCGATTATACAACCAGATAAAAGCCGGAGCCGGTATTACCGATGCTGGGGATGACGATAGTCCAAGTTGGTAATTGAGCCTACATATGCATACATAAATATGTACCTACATACATGTGTACTCTTCGTATATATTTGTTAATTTTTACACACATAAGTGTAAGTTCGATGAACTCCAAACCTAATCCGCCTACTGTATTCGCTACAAAAGACAAACCGTCGGCAATGTTATCTGGAAATTCCATTGCAAATACCAAACGAGAAGCTCATGTGGGAACATTTTGAAAGCCCAACCAAATGAACATCAAGTTTGAAAGCGAATATTCCATTTGCATTCACTTAAAAAGAAATCAATTCCGACGGTTCGAACATTTAAAAACTGAGAATTTACTGCTAGCGAGCAAATCAAGGGAGCTGCTGTAAAATTAGCGGATTTCGGTTTGGCAATTGAAGTTCAGGGTGATCAGCAAGCCTTGTTTGGCTCTGCTAGAACTCCTGACTATCTATCGCGAGAGGGTCTTAAGAATGAACTGTACGGAAAGCCAGAAGATATTTGGGCTTGCGGAGTAATTTTATATATTTTATAATTGTCGGCTATCCTCCGTTTTTGGATGAGGAGCAACATCGATTATACAACCAGATAAAAGCCGGAGCCGGTATTACCGATGCTGGGGATGACGATAGTCCAAGTTGGTAATTGAGCCTACATATGCATACATAAATATGTACCTACATACATGTGTACTCTTCGTATATATTTTTAAATTTTTACACACATAAGTGTAAGTTCGATGAACTCCAAACCTAATCCGCCTACTGTATTCGCTACAAAAGACAAACCGTCGGCAATGTTATCTGGAAATTCCAATGCAAATACCAAACGAGAAGCTCATGTGGGAACATTTTGAAAGCCCAACCAAATGAACATCAAGTTTGAAAGCGAATATTCCATTTGCATTCACTTAAAAAGAAATCAATTCCGACGGTTCGAACATTTAAAAACTGAGAATTTACTGCTAGCGAGCAAATCAAGGGAGCTGCTGTAAAATTAGTGGATTTCGGTTTGGCAATTGAAGTTCAGGGTGATCAGCAAGCCTTGTTTGGCTCTGCTAGAACTCCTGACTATCTATCGCGAGAGGGTCTTAAGAATGAACTGTACGGAAAGCCAGAAGATATTTGGGCTTGCGGAGTAATTTTATATATTTTATAATTGTCGGCTATCCTCCGTTTTTGGATGAGGAGCAACATCGATTATACAACCAGATAAAAGCCGGAGCCGGTATTACCGATGCTGGGGATGACGATAGTCCAAGTTGGTAATTGAGCCTACATATGCATACATAAATATGTACCTACATACATGTGTACTCTTCGTATATATTTTTAAATTTTTACACACATAAGTGTAAGTTCGATGAACTCCAAACCTAATCCGCCTACTGTATTCGCTACAAAAGACAAACCGTCGGCAATGTTATCTGGAAATTCCAATGCAAATACCAAACGAGAAGCTCATGTGGGAACATTTTGAAAGCCCAACCAAATGAACATCAAGTTTGAAAGCGAATATTCCATTTGCATTCACTTAAAAAGAAATCAATTCCGACGGTTCGAACATTTAAAAACTGAGAATTTACTGCTAGCGAGCAAATCAAGGGAGCTGCTGTAAAATTAGCGGATTTCGGTTTGGCAATTGAAGTTCAGGGTGATCAGCAAGCCTTGTTTGGCTCTGCTAGAACTCCTGACTATCTATCGCGAGAGGGTCTTAAGAATGAACTGTACGGAAAGCCAGAAGATATTTGGGCTTGCGGAGTAATTTTATATATTTTATAATTGTCGGCTATCCTCCGTTTTTGGATGAGGAGCAACATCGATTATACAACCAGATAAAAGCCGGAGCCGGTATTACCGATGCTGGGGATGACGATAGTCCAAGTTGGTAATTGAGCCTACATATGCATACATAAATATGTACCTACATACATGTGTACTCTTCGTATATATTTTTAAATTTTTACACACATAAGTGTAAGTTCGATGAACTCCAAACCTAATCCGCCTACTGTATTCGCTACAAAAGACAAACCGTCGGCAATGTTATCTGGAAATTCCAATGCAAATACCAAACGAGAAGCTCATGTGGGAACATTTTGAAAGCCCAACCAAATGAACATCAAGTTTGAAAGCGAATATTCCATTTGCATTCACTTAAAAAGAAATCAATTCCGACGGTTCGAACATTTAAAAACTGAGAATTTACTGCTAGCGAGCAAATCAAGGGAGCTGCTGTAAAATTAGCGGATTTCGGTTTGGCAATTGAAGTTCAGGGTGATCAGCAAGCCTTGTTTGGCTCTGCTAGAACTCCTGACTATCTATCGCGAGAGGGTCTTAAGAATGAACTGTACGGAAAGCCAGAAGATATTTGGGCTTGCGGAGTAATTTTATATATTTTATAATTGTCGGCTATCCTCCGTTTTTGGATGAGGAGCAACATCGATTATACAACCAGATAAAAGCCGGAGCCGGTATTACCGATGCTGGGGATGACGATAGTCCAAGTTGGTAATTGAGCCTACATATGCATACATAAATATGTACCTACATACATGTGTACTCTTCGTATATATTTTTAAATTTTTACACACATAAGTGTAAGTTCGATGAACTCCAAACCTAATCCGCCTACTGTATTCGCTACAAAAGACAAACCGTCGGCAATGTTATCTGGAAATTCCAATGCAAATACCAAACGAGAAGCTCATGTGGGAACATTTTGAAAGCCCAACCAAATGAACATCAAGTTTGAAAGCGAATATTCCATTTGCATTCACTTAAAAAGAAATCAATTCCGACGGTTCGAACATTTAAAAACTGAGAATTTACTGCTAGCGAGCAAATCAAGGGAGCTGCTGTAAAATTAGCGGATTTCGGTTTGGCAATTGAAGTTCAGGGTGATCAGCAAGCCTTGTTTGGCTCTGCTAGAACTCCTGACTATCTATCGCGAGAGGGTCTTAAGAATGAACTGTACGGAAAGCCAGAAGATATTTGGGCTTGCGGAGTAATTTTATATATTTTATAATTGTCGGCTATCCTCCGTTTTTGGATGAGGAGCAACATCGATTATACAACCAGATAAAAGCCGGAGCCGGTATTACCGATGCTGGGGATGACGATAGTCCAAGTTGGTAATTGAGCCTACATATGCATACATAAATATGTACCTACATACATGTGTACTCTTCGTATATATTTTTAAATTTTTACACACATAAGTGTAAGTTCGATGAACTCCAAACCTAATCCGCCTACTGTATTCGCTACAAAAGACAAACCGTCGGCAATGTTATCTGGAAATTCCAATGCAAATACCAAACGAGAAGCTCATGTGGGAACATTTTGAAAGCCCAACCAAATGAACATCAAGTTTGAAAGCGAATATTCCATTTGCATTCACTTAAAAAGAAATCAATTCCGACGGTTCGAACATTTAAAAACTGAGAATTTACTGCTAGCGAGCAAATCAAGGGAGCTGCTGTAAAATTAGCGGATTTCGGTTTGGCAATTGAAGTTCAGGGTGATCAGCAAGCCTTGTTTGGCTCTGCTAGAACTCCTGACTATCTATCGCGAGAGGGTCTTAAGAATGAACTGTACGGAAAGCCAGAAGATATTTGGGCTTGCGGAGTAATTTTATATATTTTATAATTGTCGGCTATCCTCCGTTTTTGGATGAGGAGCAACATCGATTATACAACCAGATAAAAGCCGGAGCCGGTATTACCGATGCTGGGGATGACGATAGTCCAAGTTGGTAATTGAGCCTACATATGCATACATAAATATGTACCTACATACATGTGTACTCTTCGTATATATTTTTAAATTTTTACACACATAAGTGTAAGTTCGATGAACTCCAAACCTAATCCGCCTACTGTATTCGCTACAAAAGACAAACCGTCGGCAATGTTATCTGGAAATTCCAATGCAAATACCAAACGAGAAGCTCATGTGGGAACATTTTGAAAGCCCAACCAAATGAACATCAAGTTTGAAAGCGAATATTCCATTTGCATTCACTTAAAAAGAAATCAATTCCGACGGTTCGAACATTTAAAAACTGAGAATTTACTGCTAGCGAGCAAATCAAGGGAGCTGCTGTAAAATTAGCGGATTTCGGTTTGGCAATTGAAGTTCAGGGTGATCAGCAAGCCTTGTTTGGCTCTGCTAGAACTCCTGACTATCTATCGCGAGAGGGTCTTAAGAATGAACTGTACGGAAAGCCAGAAGATATTTGGGCTTGCGGAGTAATTTTATATATTTTATAATTGTCGGCTATCCTCCGTTTTTGGATGAGGAGCAACATCGATTATACAACCAGATAAAAGCCGGAGCCGGTATTACCGATGCTGGGGATGACGATAGTCCAAGTTGGTAATTGAGCCTACATATGCATACATAAATATGTACCTACATACATGTGTACTCTTCGTATATATTTTTAAATTTTTACACACATAAGTGTAAGTTCGATGAACTCCAAACCTAATCCGCCTACTGTATTCGCTACAAAAGACAAACCGTCGGCAATGTTATCTGGAAATTCCAATGCAAATACCAAACGAGAAGCTCATGTGGGAACATTTTGAAAGCCCAACCAAATGAACATCAAGTTTGAAAGCGAATATTCCATTTGCATTCACTTAAAAAGAAATCAATTCCGACGGTTCGAACATTTAAAAACTGAGAATTTACTGCTAGCGAGCAAATCAAGGGAGCTGCTGTAAAATTAGCGGATTTCGGTTTGGCAATTGAAGTTCAGGGTGATCAGCAAGCCTTGTTTGGCTCTGCTAGAACTCCTGACTATCTATCGCGAGAGGGTCTTAAGAATGAACTGTACGGAAAGCCAGAAGATATTTGGGCTTGCGGAGTAATTTTATATATTTTATAATTGTCGGCTATCCTCCGTTTTTGGATGAGGAGCAACATCGATTATACAACCAGATAAAAGCCGGAGCCGGTATTACCGATGCTGGGGATGACGATAGTCCAAGTTGGTAATTGAGCCTACATATGCATACATAAATATGTACCTACATACATGTGTACTCTTCGTATATATTTTTAAATTTTTACACACATAAGTGTAAGTTCGATGAACTCCAAACCTAATCCGCCTACTGTATTCGCTACAAAAGACAAACCGTCGGCAATGTTATCTGGAAATTCCAATGCAAATACCAAACGAGAAGCTCATGTGGGAACATTTTGAAAGCCCAACCAAATGAACATCAAGTTTGAAAGCGAATATTCCATTTGCATTCACTTAAAAAGAAATCAATTCCGACGGTTCGAACATTTAAAAACTGAGAATTTACTGCTAGCGAGCAAATCAAGGGAGCTGCTGTAAAATTAGCGGATTTCGGTTTGGCAATTGAAGTTCAGGGTGATCAGCAAGCCTTGTTTGGCTCTGCTAGAACTCCTGACTATCTATCGCGAGAGGGTCTTAAGAATGAACTGTACGGAAAGCCAGAAGATATTTGGGCTTGCGGAGTAATTTTATATATTTTATAATTGTCGGCTATCCTCCGTTTTTGGATGAGGAGCAACATCGATTATACAACCAGATAAAAGCCGGAGCCGGTATTACCGATGCTGGGGATGACGATAGTCCAAGTTGGTAATTGAGCCTACATATGCATACATAAATATGTACCTACATACATGTGTACTCTTCGTATATATTTTTAAATTTTTACACACATAAGTGTAAGTTCGATGAACTCCAAACCTAATCCGCCTACTGTATTCGCTACAAAAGACAAACCGTCGGCAATGTTATCTGGAAATTCCAATGCAAATACCAAACGAGAAGCTCATGTGGGAACATTTTGAAAGCCCAACCAAATGAACATCAAGTTTGAAAGCGAATATTCCATTTGCATTCACTTAAAAAGAAATCAATTCCGACGGTTCGAACATTTAAAAACTGAGAATTTACTGCTAGCGAGCAAATCAAGGGAGCTGCTGTAAAATTAGCGGATTTCGGTTTGGCAATTGAAGTTCAGGGTGATCAGCAAGCCTTGTTTGGCTCTGCTAGAACTCCTGACTATCTATCGCGAGAGGGTCTTAAGAATGAACTGTACGGAAAGCCAGAAGATATTTGGGCTTGCGTATATTTTGCTTGATATTTTGTATATTTTACAATTGTCGGCTATCCTCCGTTTTTGGATGAGGAGCAACATCGATTATACAACCAGATAAATGCCGGAGCCGGTATTACCGATGCTGGGGATGACGATAGTCCAATTTGGTAATTGAGCCTACATATACATACATAAATATGTACCTACATACATGTGTACTCTTCGTATATATTTGTAAATTTTTACACACATAAGTGTAAGTTCGATGAACTCCAAACCTAATCCGCCTACTGTATTCGCTACAAAAGACAAACCGTCGGCAATGTTATCTGGAAATTCCAATGCAAATACCAAACGAGAAGCTCATGTGGGAACATTTTGAAAGCCCAACCAAATGAACATCAAGTTTGAAACCGAATATTCAATTTGCATTCACTTAAAAAGAAATCAATTCCGACGGTTCGAACATTTAAAAACTGAGAATTTACTGCTAGCGAGCAAATCAAGGGAGCTGCTGTAAAATTAGCGGATTTCGGTTTGGCAATTGAAGTTCAGGGTGATCAGCAAGCCTTGTTTGGCTCTGCTAGAACTCCTGACTATCTATCGCGAGAGGTTCTTAAGAATGAACTGTACGGAAAGCCAGAAGATATTTGGGCTTGCGGAGTAATTTTGTATATTTTATAATTGTCGGCTATCCTCCGTTTTTGGATGAGGAGCAACATCGATTATACAACCAGATAAAAGCCGGAGCCGGTAATACCGATGCTGGGGATGACGATAGTCCAAGTTGGTAATTGAGCCTACATATACATACATAAATATGTACCTACATACATGTGTACTCTTCGTATATATTTGTAAATTTTTACACACATAAGTGTAAGTTCGATGAACTCCAAACCTAATCCGCCTACTGTATTCGCTACAAAAGACAAACCGTCGGCAATGTTATCTGGAAATTCCAATGCAAATACCAAACGAGAAGCTCATGTGGGAACATTTTGAAAGCCCAACCAAATGAACATCAAGTTTGAAACCGAATATGCCATTTGCATTCACTTAAAAAGAAATCAATTCCGACGGTTCGAACATTTAAAAACTGAGAATTTACTGCTAGCGAGCAAATCAAGGGAGCTGCTGTAAAATTAGCGGATTTCGGTTTGGCAATTGAAGTTCAGGGTGATCAGCAAGCCTTGTTTGGCTCTGCTAGAACTCCTGACTATCTATCGCGAGAGGTTCTTAAGAATGAACTGTACGGAAAGCCAGAAGATATTTGGGCTTGCGGAGTATTTTTGTATATTTTATAATTGTCGGCTATCCTCCGTTTTTGGATGAGGAGCAACATCGATTATACAACCAGATAAAAGCCGGAGCCGGTATTACCGATGCTGGGGATGACGATAGTCCAAGTTGGTAATTGAGCCTACATATACATACATAAATATGTACCTACATACATGTGTACTCTTCGTATATATTTGTAAATTTTTAAACACATAAGTGTAAGTTCGATGAACTCCAAACCTAATCCGCCTACTGTATTCGCTACAAAAGACAAACCGTCGGCAATGTTATCTGGAAATTCCAAAGCAAATACCAAACGAGAAGCTCATGTGGGAACATTTTGTAAGCACAACCAAATGAACATCAAGTTTGAAAGCGAATATTCCATTTGCATTCCCTTAAAAAGAAAACAATTCCCACGGTTCGAACATTTAAAAACTGAGAATTTACTGCTAGCGAGCAAAGCAAGGGACCTGCTGTAAAATTAGCGGATTTCCGTTTGAAGTTCAGGGTGATCAGCAAGCCTGGTTTGACTTTGCTAGAACTCCTGACTATCTATCGTGAGAGGTTCTTAAGAATGAACTGTACGGAAAGCCAGTAGATATTTGGGCTTGCGGAGTAATTTTGTATATTTTATAATTGTCGGCTATCCTCCGTTTTTGGATGAGGAGCAACATCGTTTATACAACCACATTAAAGCCGGAGCCGGTATTAACGATGCTGGAGATGACGATAGTCCAAGTTGGAAATTGAGCCTACATATACATACATATGTATGTACCTAGATACATGAGTACATGGCACAGTTCGCAGTTCGAACGATGGCACAGTTCGCCTTTGGGATTTGGCAAAATTAGAAGGAATAAGCTTAGTTAATAGGTAAGCTGTTTGTTATTATAATATTGCCACTGAGATATACATTATAATAAACATAAAATTATTACAATAAGAGTCACATTTTGGATTCTCAACAAGAAAACTTCCCAATGTATTTTTACCGATATATTTAACGACAAAGTATCAATCGTCGAGTAAAAATCCAGTAAAAGGATATCTACTCGAGGGAGCTGTCGAAAGGTACGCATTCGACCAGCACAAGCCTGGTTGCCGACTTTGAGCCTCACCATGAGCAACACATAAGCGAATTCCCCATAAGTGACAATTCCGAAGTTGGGGACGAAGAAAACTACAGTCCCGGTGAAAAGGATTGCTTATTCAACAACAAATTCAAAGTGGAAATGGCCAATAGAATATCTACAGAATAGCGCCTGATATCTACAGGACAGTTTATTCCTCATGTGAATGATATTCTGATTTGAATTTTTTTAATCAGAATATCTAGATATTGTAATTCAATTCTTATTCTGACTTACAATCGTACAATAGTAATGATTTACATTCCAAACGTGAGCAAACTTTTTTGCACAGATTCAAAGCTGAACATTCAATAATTGGCACAAGCCACCGCTATTTGCAGTCGGATAAGTTGTAAAAAAGAACTAATTACACAAAATCACCAACAAACTGATTTTGCAGGCGTCCCTAGTCCAATTATTATAATATCGCGTATGTAAAAAATATAATATAGTAAAACTCACGTGTGTAATTTAAAGAAGTTTTCCATACCTAGCGGTATGCAAAACTAGCGGTATGCAAAATTTTAAAACGGCGGTTTAGAGAATTATACGTCAGAAAGACTTTCGTGTTGAAACACGCAACATCAGATTTTCCGACCAAAATATTAACGATGGTGTAGATCGTCTATCTGTGTGCAGTAATAGAAATTCCATATATGATGACGACGTTTATGACGATTGTTACATTGAGCCGTCAAAACCAATTGAATTCTCAAAGCAATTATTAAAAGAAAGGATATGTAAATTTGTTTAGTAGTCGTTTCAAAATATCATCATATTCAAAGTAACTTGATAGAATGAAGATATAGTAAAATGATCATACACTACCTTTTCAGATTGTTATGGCTCTTACTAGACACTTTTGTAAAAGTCTTTGACAAATTTCGGTTGTTTGTAATAAATGAGCAATATATTATATATATATATATATATATATATATATATATATATATATATATATATATATATATATATATATATATATATATATATATATATTTATTTATCTATATTTGTTTTTATTTTTTTTAGGAAGGGTTTTTGTTAGGAAACATAACAAGAGAAGTAACGAGTCACATTTCCGACTCTCAAAATAAAAGAGAACGTCATATACGAAATGTTGACAGATTCCACACCAAAAGTATGTAGTCGGTTGGTATAGATATCGCCGTAACAATTCCCTAAAAATGACAATGCGGGAGAAGATATTGTCGAGAAGTTTGAAAAAGTATTTTGAACGCCAAAATTGCATAATTGATACTTTTTGTGCTGCAACATAACGTGCAGACAAACGCCAGGCAATTCGACGCACACTTTCAGCTATCGATTTTCGAAAATCGGTCACAATGGCAGTTTCGAATTGATGCAAGATGTGACGAGCAATCTTCGGCAAAGTCAACCATCGGCTGGGGAATGAGTTGTCGTGGAAAGACAAATTATATATTTTTTCCATTCTTTTCTTAGGCAAAAACCAAATGATCGCAATCAGATCAGAGAGCGGAGTAATAATTAGGAATAGAGAAGAGATCATAGACAGAGTTTATACGTTCTATGCAAAACTTTACGAGATTAACAACGGTCAATTTCCCGCTCCGGAATCGACACACGGCCAAAGGGTTCCGGCAGTATTGCCTAGCGAAGTAGAGGCCGCGCTAAGAACTGCAAAGAACGGTAAAACCCCAGGGGAAGATAATATTCCCATTGACTTACTAAAATGTGGCGGCTCCCCCCTACATAATGTCTTAGCTAGGCTTTTCAGCAAATGCATCCAGAACCAAGCTATACCAGAAGGATGGAATAACGTAACTATCATTTTAATACACAAAAAAGGTGATAAAAGCGATATCATGAACTACCGACCCATTAGTTTACTTTCAGCGGTCTACAAGCTCTTCACGAAGGTTATTACAGAAAGGCTGAAGAATATCCTCGACGAGAACCAACCTATAGAACAGGCAGGGTTTAGGGAAAATTTCAGCACAATGGACCATCTCCAAGTAATTGGCGAACTAATCGAGCGCGCCTACGAATATCAACGGCCATTATGCCTAGGTTTCGTATGCATATATATATATTTATATATATATATATATATATATATATATATATATATATATATATATATATATATATATATATATATATATATATATATATATTTATATATATTTATACAACCACATTAAAGCCGGAGCCGGTATTAACGATGCTGGAGATGACGATAGTCCAAGTTGGTAATTGAGCCTACATATGTACCTACATACATGTGTACTCTTCGTATATATTTGTAAAATATTTGTAAATTTTTACACACATAAGTGTAAGTTCGATGAACTCCAAACCTAATCCGCCTACTGTATTCGCTACAAAAGACAACCCGTCGGCATTGTTTCTGTAAAATCCAATGCAAATACCAAGCGAGAAGCTCATGTGGGAACATTTTGAAAGCACAACCAAATGAACATCAAGTTTGAAAGCGAATATTCCATTTGCGAATGTGCACGTCCATAGCTCATTATTGCACATTTGTTTAAATTAAGTTCAAGGCCTTAACTAGAACCGAACTCCAAGACAGCGTTAATATCTGCTTGACGGAGAGAGGCTTGCCTCTCATCTTTGATAGCAAAAAATAATTTAACGTCGTCAGCAAACAAGAGACATGATGCATTACATAAAACTCTAGGGAGGTTATTAATAAGAATTGTAAATAGTAATGGGCCTAAAGTGGACCCCTGAGTAACACCAGATCGAGTAAAAAATGAAGGAGATTCATAAAGATCATATCTAACAAATTGCTTCCTATCACTAAGATAAGAAGCAAAGAGTTTAAGAAGACGCGTTCAAAAACCCACTTCAGCTAACCTTATCAAAAGAGCATATACACTATGTATACGTATATATATAGATATATACATATACACATACACATACAATACATACATCCATATACATACAAACATTATACATGCATATACATTATACATTATACATGTATATGTCATCCCAAGGTCCAAAAGAAGAACTTCTAGGATTGTTACCGCTCTCGTGACAAACTAGAGGGGAAGATATAGCGAATGCCGTGCAAAAATGCCTTGAAGACAATAAGATCGATTTAAATAAAATCTTTTCAATAGCAACTGATGGAGCCAGAAGTATGACAGGAAAAAATAAAGGGGCAACAACGATTATTCAGAGCAAAATAAACCACGAAATTCTTACGTTTCACTGCATAATACACCAAGAAGCACTTTGTGCCCAAACATTTCCGGCCGAAATAGTTGAGGTCATGAATTTGGTAATCAAGATTGTTAACAGAATCTTGTCAAAAGCACTCTACCATCGTCAATTTAAAGAATTCTTAAATGACATGGAGACTCAGTATTCCGACCTCCTTCTTCACAATAAAGTGCGATGGCTTTCCAAAGGTAAGGTGTTGAAACGTTTTGCTTTGTGCTTGAATGAAATAAATACATTCCTAAATGAAAAAGGCATTAATCACCCTGAATTAGAGAACGACAAATGGTTGCAAAAATTTTACTTTATGGTGGATATTACAGCGAAATTAAATGAGCTGAATCTAAAACTGCAAGAAAAGGGAAATGTTTTGGTAGCAGAATTGGTTTGTTTTGAAGAAAAATTAATTATTTTTGCAGAAGATATTCAGAGCGGTAAATTACTTCATTTTCAATTTCTAAAGCAATATCGCGATAAAACCAGTGCAACTGCTGACACGAATTACTTTAGCACAGTTATAAAAAAAATTAAAGATGAATTTTCTGACAGATTTCAGCAATTCAAAAGCAACAAAACCACTCTAGCATTCATAGTAAATCCTCTCAACACAAATAGTAACGAAATCCACATTGAGCCATTTGGAATTGATACTGGATCTCTAGAAATGCAATTGATCGATATAAAAAGTAAAACTTTGTGGAGTGAAAAATTTACAGAGTTGAAAAGCAAGTTGGAAGAGTTGGAGGTCCAGAAATGTATATACGTAACGCAACAAAAGTGGACAGCTTTAAAAGAAATGCCGCGAGTTGAGGCACTTATATTCGACGCATGGAATAGTCTTCCAGATTGCTACAGTGAGGTGAAGCAGTTGGCATTTGGAGTACTGACTATCGTCGGATCGACATATTCGTGCGAGAAAGCGTTCTCTTGCATGAATATAATTAAAAGTAAAATAAAAAGCCAACTTACAAATGAAAATTTAGAGTCGTGTTTGAAACTTACAACAACAAGTAATGAGCCAAATTTATCCAAACTTTCCAAAAACATGCAAAGCCAACGCTCCCATTGAATTTGTTTGCTCAATTGTTTGTTATTGAAGTACAAGTTAGTGTTGTAAGTAAATGTTTAATTGTTTCAATTTTTTACTTAAATAATAAGTAATTGTTTAATAATGCCATATATGTATATATATTATCTAATTTGTTGTGAAAACACTACTTATGTATGTATGTATGAATAAATAGATATTTTTTCTTATGAATAAATAGATTAGTTTTTTTTATCAAAAAACTTTATTTATGCGAGTACTATTTATTTTTGGCAAGAAAAAATTTTGTGGCTCTTTAAAAACTTTGAAATTTTGTTAATTGTAATTTTTGGCTCTTCCGACTCAAAAGGTTGCAGACGCCTGGCCTACTGTATTCGCTACAAAAGACAAACCGTCGGCAATGTTATCTGGAAAATCCAATGCAAATACCAAACGAGAAGCTCATGTGGGAACATTTTGAAAGCACAACCAAATGAACATCAAGTTTGAAAGCGAATATTCCATTTGCATTCACTTAAAAAGAAAACAATTCCGACGGTTCGAACATTTAAAAACTGAAAATTTACTATAGAAAAAGTATTTCGAATGCCACAATTTCCAAAATCGCTGACAATGGCAGTTTCGAAATGATGCAATATTTGACGAGCAATCTAGGTGAAAAAGTATCTGGTTACAAGCGCGAATGAAAGGTGACAACCATATTAAGATATGTAGTACATTAAAAGTACCAAAGACCCAATGACACGTTTCAATATTACTTTTATAATGAGCTGTTCCCACTATGTCGATTCTCACAGTAGATTTATATATAGTAATAGTAATATAATTGGTCGTATTGGCGTCTCACGACATACGAATCGATTTACTAATATGCAGGTAACTGTACATTTCATTGTACAAATTAATTGCACAAAAACTTTGGAAATAAAATAGACCACACGTGAATGGGTGCGGCGCCTCGCAGATGCCAAATGTTTAAAATGAGATACATATGACTACAGTGAATTTAATAAAAATACATCAATCACGCTTGTGAGTACATAGGTGCGGCACCTCGCAGATACCAAATTCTAAATTATAAAAGAAAAATGCAGCGAATTCACTGGAGAATACGATGAAACGATGACAATGATGGACGTGTGTCGTTTTTGACGTACATACAGCGATGGTACAAACCTCATCACGAGCGAGAATGCATCAGCAGTTCTGGATCGGCTGGCAGTACAGGTTAATTTTCAGGAAAAGACCGCCTTTTTTCCGGTCTCCTTCTGGTATCAGAAACGATCTGAAATAGAAACGTCAATCAAATGAGTACAAAGCCAAAGTCAAACTAAAACACACAATTAAGTTTAACAATATTTGGACTTTCGAAAATACCTGGTGATATTTGGATACAACTTCGGGAAATTTTATCAGCAGTTCAGGATCGGCTAGCAGTACAGCTTCATTTTCAGGCAAAGACTGCATTTTTTCCAGTCTCCGTTTGTTATCAGCAACGATCTGAAATAGAAAAGTCACTCAAATGAGTACAAATAAAAAGTCAAACTAAAACACATAGGAAAGTTAATCAATCTCTGGATTTTCGAAAATACCTGATGATATTTGGACACAACTTCAGCAAATTGTATCAGCAGTTCTGGATCGGCTGGAAGTACAGCTTCATTTTCAGGAAATGACCGCGTTCTTTCGAGACTCCGTTTGTTATCAGCAACTATCTGAAATAGAAACGTACGTTTCAAATGAGTACAAAGCCAAAGTCAAACTAAAGCACACAATTAAGTTTAACAATATTTGGACTTTCGAAGATACCTGGTGATATTTGGATACAACTTCGGGAAATTTTATCAGCAGTTCAGGATCGGCTAGAAGTCAATTAAATGAGTACAAATAAAAAGCCACACTAAAACACATTGGAAAGTTTATCAATCTCTGGATTTTCGAAAATACCTGATGATATTTAGATACAATTTCAGGAAATTTTATCAGCAATTCAGGATCGGCTAAAAGTACAGTTTCATTTTCAGGAAAAGCCTGCATTTTTTCTAGTCTCCGTTTGTTATCAGCAACGATCTGAAATAGAAACGTCAATCAAATGAGTACAAAGCCAAAGTCAAACTAAAACACACAATTAAGTTTAACAATATTTGGACTTTCGAAGATACCTGGTGATATTTGGATACAACTTCGGGAAATTTTATCAGCAGTTCAGGATCGGCTAGAAGTACAGCTTCATTTCAGGAAAAGACTGCATTTTTTCCAGTCTCCGTTTGTTATCAGCAACGATCTGAAATAGAAACGTCACTCAAATGAGTACAAATAAAAAGTCAAACTAAAACACATAGGAAAGTTAATCAATCTCTGGATTTTCGAAAATACCTGATGATATTTGGACACAACTTCAGCAAATTGTATCAGCAGTTCTGGATCGGCTGGAAGTACAGCTTCATTTTCAGGAAATGACCGCGTTCTTTCGAGACTCCGTTTGTTATCAGCAACTATCTGAAATAGAAACGTACGTTTCAAATGAGTACAAAGCCAAAGTCAAACTAAAGCACACAATTAAGTTTAACAATATTTGGACTTTCGAAGATACCTGGTGATATTTGGATACAACTTCGGGAAATTTTATCAGCAGTTCAGGATCGGCTAGAAGTCAATTAAATGAGTACAAATAAAAAGCCACACTAAAACACATTGGAAAGTTTATCAATCTCTGGATTTTCGAAAATACCTGATGATATTTGGACACAACCTCAGCAACTTGTATCAGCAGTTCTGGATCGGCTGGAAGTACAGCTTCATTTTCAGGAAATGACCGCGTTCTTTCGGGACTCTGTTGGGTGTCAGCAAAAAACTATAATTTTTGACTAGGGTAACCAGCTTTTTTATACAACTTTTTGAAGAGAAAAAAATCTAAAAATATATCCTATGCTATAAACTATGGCAAAATTTAAAATAAAATTGATTTTTTGACGAATAAATTTCGAATAAATTTATTCGCATTTATGAAATTATCATGTAGATATGACCGACAATTTCAATACAGTAATTATTTTTATACTAGTGTTGGGCCCGTTGATTTCAACGGGTGGTTTCAAAAAGGAATTGAAACTCGAATAAAAATAAAGTTAAAGATATTGAATCGACTGGTTTCGGAAAGAAATTGATGCACGAATTAGAAGTTACGATTGACAAATTACGAAGTGAATACGAATTACGAATTATGTTTTGCGCATCGCCGACGTCTCGACGCCTTTGCCCCCAGCGCCCCCGTTGCTTTCGGCACCCCGGGGCCTTTGCCCCCGGCGCCCCCGGGGCCTTCGCCCCCAGTGCTACGGACGCCTCTGGCGCCCGTAGCACAAAAATATGATAAATATGAAAAAAACTGAAAAAAATGAAAAATATGAAAAAAGCGGGAAAAAACTGAAAAAAATGAAAAATATGAAAAAAATGAGAAATATGAAAAAAACTGAAAAATATGAAAAAAGCTGAAAAAACTGAAAAAAATGAAAAAAAAAATTTTTGTTCCCCATACTGGTTGACGGTTGATCGTCCAATATACAAATATATATATATTTAGCGACAGTCCGTTTTTATATATAGTATATTTCGAGGCATTCGTCGAAGCGCGCAAACGACACGGAAAGGAAACGACGCCACAGCCGAGGGGGATGACGAGACGCGATTCCAAGGTCGCGGTGGCTCTGATTGTTTGGTGGCAAATGTGCAATCAATCGACGAGCACTTGTGCAATCGATCGACGAAAGCAATCAATCCACGGCAAACGCGACCAACCGATTGAAACGCGGCAACAATGGCTATTTTCCATAACCAGTTCCTAAATAGCAACCACGGGTTGCAATAAAGGAACTGGATATGGAAAATTCGAAAATGTCGGGTGTAGATATCGGTAGTGTGAACGTAGCCAATAAAGCTACAATAATAGCGTTGGGGGAGGGGAGGGGCGGGGAGGGGCAGCTCAGGGCTCAGCGTTGTGCACTCACCGGATCAGTGATGCGCGGATCGCGTGGTAATATTGATAGAGAGAGAGAAACGGAAAGGAAACGACGCCACAGTCGAGGGGGATGACGAGACGCGATTCCAAGGTCGCGGTGGCTGTGATTATTTGGTCGCAGACGCCTCGGCCAGCACTTGTGCAATCGATCGACGAAAGCAATCAACCCCACCCCACGGCAAACGCGACCAACGATCGAAAGGGCAACAATAAAGCTACAATAATAGCGTACCTGCGGGGGGTTGGGGGTGGTGGTGGGGGGGGGGCGGGTAGCGGCAGCTCAGAGCTCAGCGACGCGCACCCGCCGCGATGGCCGCTGCACTTCTGCCGGAAAATGGCGGCGAACATTGCGGTCCGCATTGGCACGAACTCAGAGCCGAGAGCCCAGCGACGTGCACTCACCGCGATGGGCGCACCACTTCTGCCGACTGCGAGCAGCGTTTCCGATGTAATGGCTGGGAGTGGGGGTTCCCCCTCGGCGATAGCGATTGGTCGAATATGCGAACGACGCAGCTAATTTCGACGCACACGCCAACCCCACTAATCGACATGCCCGTACACGAAACATGCCTAGCCGTTGGTACATACCTACGTACATATGCATGTACATATGTCTCAAATGGCCTTTTACGTGTACGAACACGCAAAAATACCTGTCCTGTACGTATCATATTATATATGTATGTAGATATTTGCTGTGCACAATCAACACATCGCAATCAAATAAAATAATCGGTGTTATGTTTCATTCAAAATAAGCACTACGGTCTATTTGAATTTACTGATTATGTACAGCGCAAAACTCCGTACGAAGACACATCATACAACTGAAGAAGCGAAAGGGACATACACCCACCCCATTGAGATTTTTGTTGGTGGTCACCCACCGTTTACGAGATATGAGCGTTTAAAAAAATCCGCGATTTTTACAGTTTTTTGGCTTTTGCGGTCATAAAACTCAAATATTCAATCAATAGTCAGATATTTTTCCTATTAATTGTTATATTTCATTGCTTTAAAATACTTCAAATTAATTGTCTAGCGAATTTTAAAAGTCGTAAATATATTTTTTTTACGGATTTTTTTTCCGTCCTATTTTTCATTTATTTGGCAATTTTTTTTTATTTCACTACGTTTATAAGGATTGGTTTTCTATCTCAATATATTTTTACTTTATTTATGTACGTAGTAACAATAGACGCAGTTTTGTGATCACTCGAAAATTTGAATTCGAGATTTTGATTGATTCGAACTGAGAATCGATCACTGATCACGTTTTCATGATCTAGAAGAAGTGTGTGTGTGTGTGTGTGTGTGTGTATTTTGGGGATATTTTAACAACGTTAGTCTTATCGAACTGAAACTTAGTATCGGTTACTGAAATTCTTATCGACACGACGTAAAATTTTATCATAAAATTTTTATGTTGACCAGGAATGGTACCTCCCCTTATAGGTGTCCTCTTTTTTTTAAGTTTTTGAATTCAATTATCTCCCAAACCACTAACCGAATCAGACTTCGATTTTTTTTTCGTTCGAATTTTCTTCCACTATT